>NC_067439.1:17308985-17399474 GCF_009764475.1 Pristis pectinata | reverse complement strand
ACTGATTAAAGTCTGCCGCCACGATGTGACAGGCGTCCGGGTAAGCCCCTTCCTTCTGGTTGATTGCAGCACTCAGTTCCTCCAGTACTCCAAGGTCTTACCAAAGCTTTGCACATGTCTCACACAGTTGTAACATGACGTCCCAACTCCTGGACTCAGTTTCCTGCCTGATGAAGGCAAGTGTGCCAAGTGCCTTATTCACCAACCTGTCTACCTGTGTCACCATTTTCAAGTAACGATCTACTTGACCCCTGTGTCTCTCTGTTCTATAACACTCTCCAGGGCCCGACCATTTACTGTGCAAGTTCTGCCTGGACTGTCTCACCCAAAGCAACACCTCACACTTACCTGAATTAAATTTGCTGTGAATCACATTCTAATTCTGAAGTGTGGGGAAAAATAATCACTCAGCTTCAAAATGGTAACTGGAAATTTATTGCGAAGCACTCTAAATCCTTTGGTGGGGTCTATCAGAGTGTACCACCCCATCACTGACAAAGCTCGTTCTCAGTGTTTCAACTGGCTTCCCTTTATGCCTTCTACCTTCAATGAGGAAGTTTATCGAAAGGGATGACTCACCATCAACAGATTTGTGATATTTCCTGTTGTAACCCATAGAAATTCAAGCAAGCAGCAGTCCTGTTTCAGTTTAAAGTCATTATCACAATTTCACTTTGATCAGCAATGCCAAGTCAGGGATGGAAGATACTCATTTATTTGTCTTGATCCAAACATGAACAGGAGGGCTTCCTATCAATGCAGCTCGTGTTTTTCTTGAAGTGAATCCAACTTTGATAACAATGGTTGTGACAAATTACATTGAGATATTAAGTAATGGAAAAAAAACACAACCAGCTTTGAGAAATATTTTTTTCCAAAGTTTGTATTAGGTTCCATGGAATGAATTAGTGATATGGTGCTTAGAACATTTTTATATTCATGGAAATGGACGTTGGTCATTTATAAAAACATGATCTCAAACTAAAATATGGCTTTGATCAGGTCATTGGAAATTCAGTGCCGAACACTGATTTGTGTTGGAGATTAACACGCCAGCAGAAAAACGTACTATCCACAGGGGTAGTAACTTACCTCCAGTGAATGATTTTCCAATCAGAATGTTTGTCAACTGCTTCACTTCAAACAATAACTAATGGTGCCATTTAAAGGAGTCATCATCATGTAAGACGTTGCTTTGGTTAAATTGTTCACAAAGTGATACAAGGCAGAGCAAATTTGGATTGAAACTCACTAATTCCTTTGGGAACTAAAGGAGATTTCACGACCCCTGACCAGCTTAATCTCAGTCTCAGTTAGAACTTCATGCAGGTGAATCAGTGACATTGGAAGATGTCTGTTGTTTCCGTTCGTACAAAGCAACAGTGCATTGATCAGAGCTTTTTATCCCCCTCTCAAACACACACACTTGCTTTTCATGTCTCATTGCATCTCTCCTTATCTGTGCGTGTGTGCGTGCGCGCGCGCGCGTGTGTGTGTGTGTGTGTGTGCGCGCGCGCGGGCTTGAGTATGTTCTGTGTGCATTTCCATTTGTCTGATTTCCTATTTCTCTGTTGGTGTGTGTTTCTCCCTCACTCTCCAACACTTTCTCACTCAGAGTGGGTTTTCTCCCTCCCTGCCTGCTGATAATGTGTTGGGCGGGTGGGGGCTGGATCAGCCTTTGCACATTCTTGTTCTCTCTTTTTTTTAATAATAAATGTTTATTTGATAAAAGCACTACAAAAGACAACCAGAGTCAACACACGACATCTCATACAGAAAAGAAGAAACTACGCAACGATAAGCTACGGTAGAGAATGCGAACTAATACTAACGAAACACACACGCGACGCTACACCCGTCAACGCGACACGCGACACTTCAAATAACAATCGCGTTCGTACCGTCCACGACACACGCGATCCCTTGAGGGGCTCACCGAGCGCGGAACTCAGCTTGGGTGCCCGCGGAAACCGCATGCTCCCTCTCTAAACGCACCCGCGTGCGCACGTAAGCGCGGAAGACGGGCAGGCGGGCTGACCTGCCGGTATTCTTGCTCTCTCTTTCTCCACCTTGTCTGTGAAAATCTTTCAGTTTTAGTGCCTGCCCTCTCTCATATTGCTTCTGCTTCTACTTTCTCTCTCTGGGCCTTTGAATCTGTGACTGCTGGTCTCCTTCACGTTTGCTTCCTTCCATCTTTATCACACCTCTACACCTGCTCTTTCTCCTTCTGTGTCCCATTCGCTTATCTTGCTCCTCTTGTTTCATCTCTCTCTCTCTCCTCTCTCTCAAGTGCACTTTTTCCCTCACTCACTTTCCCCTCTGTATCTCCTGCTCTGACGACCTGTATCAGCATCGGCAGACACTTAGCCACCCGATTCATAATGTAATAAATATCACTTTGGAATGAATTGGGACGGGACACACAGAATGACCGCAGATAACAAAAGTGAAAGGGAGACTGAAAGAAGACATTGATTATTGATTGAAAACAGCAGTGACCTTGAGAATTGGGAGGATTCTGGAAACGTGTGAGGGAATTGATGGAAAGAGAAAGTAAAACGAGAGTAAACCAGAGAGTGAGGGAAAGCAAATTGTCCAACAGGTGTGTAAAATATAGAGATCAGCAACAGTAGATGTGGATCCCGTACAGGCAGACAGGAGAATTATAAATGGACGATGCAAATGGTCAAGAAATTAAGCAAATGCTTAGTAATTGTTATAATGACAGAAGACACAAAAGCATTTTGGAAAGTGTGAGGGATTTTCAGAAATTGGAAATATTAAGACAAGAACAATTGGAATGAAACTCAATTAATCTACTGGATTTGATGGCCGATAACCAGGGAAGTCAAAGAGATCTCCACAGATACGATGATTCCAATCGTTATATCCTTCCATCGACTGTAGAACCATCTCTTCATACTGAAAGGTGACCGACGCATCTCCGTTATTGAAGAAAATAGAGAAAGGAAAAAGAAGTTGTTCACAGTTACTCTGACATCAGTGTGAGGGGAAAATGCCGGAACCTCCTGCTAAGAATTGTGTCTGCAGGGTATGTGGAAAATCAGAATACGATTGAGGAAAATCAAAACAGATTTTAAAAAGGGGAATTGCATTTGCCAAAATTATTGGAACGTTTCGAAGCTGCAATTGACAGGATAGATAAACGTAGACAGTGGATTCACAAAACACTGCTATTGAAGTGACTTTTATTCAAAATTTGGGTTCCTGGGATTTGTTGGTTATAATAACAAGAAAGCAGAGAGTGGAAATGAAAAGGGTAATTTTAAGGACAGCAGTTTGCAGTCAGTGTGGTTGTGTTTATGTGTGAGAGAGTCTGACACTATCCATTCTGTGTCTGAGCGTTTACTCTCCACTGCTGCACCTCTCCCACCCTCCCACACACTCCACTCCCTCTGGAATTCCTGCCCACACTCCCAGCCACACACTCGGCCCCATTCCCAATGCACTCCATCCTCACATCTCTCCCCGTTCCCAGCCGGACTCTGTTCACACACCTGCTCCAAGTCCCTCTGCGCACCTGGCCCGTTCCCATCCATGGGTTTTTGGCACACCTGGCTCTCTTCCCAGCCAGACTCCACACACCTGGCCCCATTCCCAAACCGCTCTGTCCACACACCTGGCTCCCATCCTGGTTACCTTCTGTCTGCACATCTGCCCTTGTCTGTGACCAGGCTCCAGCTTCCAGTTCTTACGGGAGCCACCAGGGTCCCTCGGGCTTTGTAATGACCGACACACACAGCAATAACCCGGGATGTTGTAATCTAACACTGCATTGACTGCACTCCCATCTGCCTTGGCCAGGAAAGCCTTTACTCAACGTATGAAAAGCTGTTTGTTTGAAGCAAAGGAAACTGTTAGTGTGGTTGATAATGAATCAAATTGTAATGTTACCCCTTGGGAAAAAAGGTGAGCATTCAAAGTGTGTCAAACTGCTTCTATCAAATTATTTAATTTCTAACAAGATTGATTGCAATTTCCTGCACTCACACAGTAAATCACCACCTTCGCTGGTCCCTGAAGATCGAGGATGACTTGCCACCACTTCTGGTCTGTCAGTGTTGAAGTAACGCCTGAGTCCAACGTGGGACGGTTGAGTTTCAGAACTTCAGTGGGGATACCATCTGCTCCTGAGGTCTCGTTACCTTTTTTACTTATCGTGTGGCATTTTCAAATTCTTGTTCATCAACAGGGGAGAAATAGAGCATAGAACAATGATACAGGCCCTTCAGTACAATTCTTCCATGCTGAACAAGCCCATCTAAGCTACTTGATTTCCCCACGTTTTCCCCATATCCACCTTTTAACGTTAACGCTAACCCTTAAATTGCCTCTAGTAGTCGGAACAAGACTGGCCTGGATTGGTTGCAGAAGGATGGAGTCCATTGCCCATCCTCACACTCCCACAGTTCTGAAAAAGAGACCTCAGAGGTAAAACGTGAACTCTTTTACTTCCCATTGACGCTGTCTGACCCGAGTGTTTCCAGCATTTTCTGCTTTCATTTCAGAATTTCAGCATCTGCAGCATTGTTTTTGATCTTTGTTTATCGTTAAGTATCCTGCCTCCGATTGCACCTCCAACACAATGTTCAAGGAACCCGTCTCGCCGGCATTCAATGAACTTACATCCTCAAGGCCAAATCTGCCAATTTGATGTCCCAGCCAACAAGGAGTTAACACAGGAGACACAAGAGACTGCAGATGCTGGAATGTGGAGCAACACACAAACTGCTGGAGGAATTCTGTGGGTCAAGTAGCATCTGTGTAGGGAAATAGACTGTCGACGATGAGCCCATGATGGTTGCTTTGCCCTAGTTTTCAGCCCCTATTTTCTTCTTGCTTTGTACAACAGGGGGACTGACAGGTTTTTTCTGTCGTTTCCAATCATCCCCCAAAACGATTTCACTTACTGATACTTCATGTTCCTTTCTTCCCAGTGTCCTGATGCCGTTGTGTTATCAGACCTACCCTGCTCCTCCCTGTTGGCGAATCTGCCAACCGCTCTGTAACACTAATAAACACCCCGGGATGTTCAGCTCTCTGCCTTGTGACCAGACCTCTGTAATGTCCAGTAGACCAGCCCCCCTTGGTACTGCAAGTTCATGTAACTTGTGCAAGTGGGCCACACATTGTGGCAGCAGGTAGTGCTGATGCCTCACAGCTCCAAAGAACCAGGTTCGATCCTGACATCTGGTGCTGTCTGTGTGGAGTTTGCACGTTCTCCTTGTGACCGCATGAGCTTCCTCCCACTTCCCAAAGACGTGCAGGTTGATCGGTTAATTGGTTGCTGTACATTACCCCCAGTGTGGATGTGGGGGGTAGAATCTGGGGGGAGATGATGGGAATGTGGGGAGAATAAAATAGGAATGAGTGCAAATGGGTGTTTGACGGTCAGCATGGAGTTGGTGGAACGAAGGGCCTGTTTCGTGCTGTGTAACTCTGTCACGCTATGACTGAGCAGGCAGGATGGTGGAGAACAAGATGAACATAAAGCAGGAAGGAGCGAGGCGCCAACACAACACAGCATGACATCTGCCTGTGGTGAGATGTAGACTACAGTCAGGATGACGGTGGAGAACTGCCACAGTGAGTGGTAGATGATGATAATGAGGAGAGAATGAAATCGGGATTAGTGTCAATGGGGGCTTGATGGTCAACATGCAGTGAGTGGGCCGAAGGGTCTGTTTCCGTGCTGTGTAACTCTGTGACTATATGACTGAACAGGCAAGATGGTAGAGAACAAGATGAACATAAAGCAGGAAGGAGCAAGGTGCTATCACAACACAGCGTGGACCCAAGAGTGAAGGTCAGAGGGCGGTGAGTGTGTGGAACGAGCTGCCAAAGGAAGTGGAAGAGGTGCGAACAACTACAAAGTGACATTTGGACAGGTACATGGATCGGAAAGGTTGAGAGGGATGTGAATAAATGCAGGCAAATGGGCCTGGCTCAGTGAGGCAACGTGGCCAGCATGGGCAGGTTGGGCCGAATGGCAGTTTTCCTACTATGCAGCTTCATGAAACAACCACTTACTCCAAAACTAAAGAACTGATTATTGACTAGGAAGGGGACGAGGGTGAACATGAACCAGTCTACACTGGGGGAATTGGTGGTGGATAGAGTCAGCAGCTTTAAATTCCTGGGTGTTAACATATCGGATGAGGTGTCCTGGGCCCTGCACATAGATGCAGTCACAAGGAAATCTTGCCAGTGTCTTTACTTTCTTCGGAAGTTAAACTTAGAATCAAACGCTCAAACTATTGCAGATGTTCTATTGAAAATATCCTGACTGGTTGCCTCATGGTCTGGTCCAGCATTTCGAATGCACAGGAACATAATAAGCTGCAGAGAGTAGTGGACTCTGCCCAATACATCACGGGCACACACCCCCGCCCCACCATCAGTAGTATCTACAGGTGGCGATGCCTCAAAAAGGCAACATCTATCATCAAAGATACCCACCATCTGGGCCATGCTACTTTATCGCAGCTGCCGCCAGGCAGGAGGTACTAAAGTCCCACACCACCAGGTTCAAGAACAGCTGCTTCCTTTCAACCATTCCGTTCTTGAACCAACTGGCAAAACCGTAATCACAAGAGTTCAGCAACACTGTGAACGCTTTCATCAAACTGCACTAAAAAGGACTTTGTCTTTTTTTGTTCAGATTGTGTTCTTTCATGTAAAAATTGTGTTTAACTTATGTTTTTCTTGTGAATGCTGCTGATCTGGTGCTCTGGGCCTGTGATGCTGCTGTAAGTAACTTCTTCATTGCACCTGTGCAGACGTGTCTGTGACAATAAACTTGACTTTGATTTTGTTTTGACATTGTAACTAAGCAGGTGAGATGACAGAAGAGGTGAGAGTGCAGCACAAACTGTTCCCAAGGAATAAACATTGTTCATTTTATTAATTTATTAATGAGAGTCAGTGGATATTTCAGCCCCAGCTTTATCTCGTCTCTGATCTTACTCTGTGTCCCTGCATAAATAAATGGGTTCACGCAGGAACACAAGAACTGAAGCACATACCCGCTTTCTTGCAGAGGGAAAATTGAGTCACTGAAATTGGAACCTGAAAAGAAAGAGACGTTGGCAATGCGAATGTAGAGGACAGTTATCGGTGCCAACAGCCACAAGAGGATGAAGATACCCGAGATACTGAGGAGCAGGACGATAGACTTCCTGCGGCTGTCCATCTCCGGGTCGCTCTGTCTCTCACTGTTCCCGCCGCCCTGGAGTCTCCTGCGGATTCTAATGGCCTTTAAAATGTGTCTGACTGTAAGAAAATTGAGCAGCAATATCAGAACGAATGGCAGACAAGGGGTTAAAATGCCATCGATCCAGTCAAATGCTATCCAGCCAGGCGAGGTATAATATGATGACTTAAGTGTGCACGGTGTGGGCTCAGTTTTATGTGGAGGTTCATATATAAAATAGTTAAAAATATTTTTGAAACAGCTCAGGGCAGTAACTGTTCCGATCACCACAGCCGCCGTTCGCTCCGTGCAATATTTTGTTTTCAATTTTTGGCAGCAAATAGCCACAAAGCGATCAAAGGTGAACATCACCGTCACCCAGACGGAGCAGTCTCTCATGCCGTAAGCTACCAGCAGCATTTCACGTTGCAGAGCGGAACGATAGGTCAAGGAAATTGGACGGCGAAGTCATGGGAACAATCAGATTTAATATCACACCCGTGATAATGACCAGGAGATCCGTCACCGCCATCGACAGCAGGTAGACAGTGATACATCTGGAGAGACCACATCGTCTGCGGAACATTACCCCAATCACGGCCAAGTTAGCTGAAATAGAGCAAAAGAAATGGAGTGCATGCATGTTAGTAATTGTGTGTGGTGTCAGTGTGTGAGAGGTGTGAGTGTGTGTATGTTTTTGTGATGTCGGAGTGGTGTGTGTATTTGTGTGTGTTGAGTGTGTGCGGTGTATCTGTATATGTGGCACATATTTTCATTGAATGCATATGGTGTGTGGTGTATATTTTGTTTTTGGTATATGCGTGTGTGACAAAGAAGTAAAAATGTATAACTCAGATAAAATTGCACTTGGTGGTATTCAGTGTGACTTTTATTGCTTTGACATTTGAAATCGAGTTGACAGATAGTTACCCCACTAAGAATTTATCATGTGATTAATTGCACTGTGATGTTGCAACATCCTTGAGTTTGGATCTTACCAGAGAGTCTGTCTCTGTGACAAAGTCCAGACCAAGAACGTTATCGTCCACTGAAAACTTCAGCACTATCAACACCACTGATTTTCATGTTGTTTGTCATCTTTTCCATACAAAGGAAAATCCTGATAAAAGCATCTTTTTCTGGTAGGTGCATCCATGCAATATTTGTCTCTGTGGTACAACAATGCCATCGACCCCTCCTCTTGTGACGACACCCAGACGGATGTTTGGAACTCACTTCCCGAAAGTGATATATGCATGTTTAAACCACATTTGGATGTGTATTTGAAGAGCGCTGTAGACATGGTGCTAAAAAGTGGGATGAGGCTTTTTCCACTGGCACAGAGACAGTGCACCAACTGGCCCAACATTGTAAATCTTCATAACTCAGTTAAATCACAGATCACTGCTGCAAAGCTGCGCTCCCTCGGATGTCCCTTTCACAAGCACGTCTTCATCTACCAAACCAATTCTGTATTTCACTCCGCTCCCTCCCCACATGCACCACCAGTGATCTGGTTTGTCCAATCTACATGTAGTTTAAGATACCCCACAATTTTTCTCCAATATCAAGCCCAAATGCACCCCTCCTCTTGCCTCCAGTTATTTTAGCTAAGTTTTGATCCATCTGGATTCATCAATGACCGACCTGCCACATTGCACTCTCCATAAGTTCACTTCCATCACCTCTCTGCAGCCAGTTCGTTGAATCACAAAGTCTCCAGTTCCATCTGACACTGACAGACGTACTAAGTTCTCACTTCCACTATTTCAATATACTCATGTTGTTTTCTCAAACTCCACGTCCTGTTTTAATCTCCTTAATGTAAATTTGGTGATGAGATGATGGGTATCAAAACTAGATTCAAAGATTAAAACCAGATTAGAAGATCAGAAGTTGCAAAGAAACAATACCGCTAATTGTGATAAAATACACTCTAAAGAAATAAAATTTAAAAAGGAATAAAATATTCAATTAAAGTGGTACAACCAATGGGAGATAACAATGAAAGGGGATTAATGATACACAGAGAATAGCAAAGGGGTAAAAATATGCAACTGTCTTCTGGGAACAATCCCAGGAAACAGCAGTGATGCAACATTTCACAACTTTTGCAGATTGATAATTAACACCAATACTTTACCAGGAATGCCGATGACTGCAATGATGGAATAGCAAATGGCCAACGCCAAGATCTGTGGAACTCCATGCATTGCTGTTGAAAGCTTCAAGCACACGATACACTGCATTCACAGTATGTTATATTTATACCCGACCTGAGTCACCAGGGAGCAGAGTGGGAAGGCAACATTGTTTTTATGCTAATTACTTTTATTGAAAAAAGCAACTTCAGGCAGCTGATGCCAGTCATTGTTTTGATGAATTATTCTCAATAATGTGTAATCCTGCTCACATTTCCTCCAAGAAAAATAAGGACCATTTTAAAGTGTGGATATAATGGGTGAAAACTACCTCCAGCCCCTTGAACACAGCATCCTTCAGCAAGATGCTTTTGGCATTAAAAATGATCAGACACATTGGATTTAGTTTGGAGAATGATCGGGTTTATTGCCATGTGCACAAGTGCATGTGTGCACAGGTGCAGTGAAAACCTCACCTGCAGCAGCACCACAGGCACATCGCATTATATAAGCAGCATTCACAAGAACGACATAAATTAAACACAATTCTCAAGAAAAAAACACAATTACAACAAAACAAAAACAAAGTCCATTTTAGTGCAAAGTGATGAAAGTGGTCACAGTGTTGGTAAACTCCAGTGATGGGGGTCGTGTCTGTTGGTTCAAGAACGATATGGTTGAAGGGAAGTAGCTGTTCTTGAACCTGTTGGTGTGGGACTTCAGGCTTCTGTACCTCCTGCCGGATGGGTGCAGATCTTTGACGATGGATGATGCTTTTTTGAGGCAGTGCCTCCTGGTGATTGTACTGATGGTGGGCAGGGATGTGCCTGTGATGAATTGGGCAGAGTCCACGACTCTCTGCAGATTTTTATGTTCCTGTGCATTCGAATTACCATTCAGACCATGATGCAACCAGTCAGGATACTTTCAACAGTACATACTGTTATGTTTGTTCTTCATCACGAGGCAAACTTGGTGTGGGTTTATAAGGACAAAGTATTGTGTTTGTTTTTCTTTAAAGGTGGAAGATGTGTTATTATGTGTTGTAATGTAGACCAGAGTTCCCAGGAAAAGACCAATGCAGCAAATGAAAGCAACACACCTGCAGAAACAAGGACCAGACCAAAAAGGACCATTAACCCACCTCAGAGACTGATTGAAAGCTGCTGAGTGGACAAGGGTTCTTGGCAGGTTTATCAGGACAAAGTATTGTGTTTGTTTTTCTTTAAAGGTGGAAGATGTGCTGTTGTTATGTAGTTATAATAAAGAACTACAGTTCCCAGTAGGCAATGCAAGGGGTCACGGGGGAAAACAGGAAGTGGCTGAAAAGAGCAGGAAAAAGCAGCCAGCCTGTCTGTTGCAGCCTGTTGTTGTTTTGTTGTTTTAATAAATGATCAGATATTAAACCCACGCCAAGCTTGTCTCGTGATGAAGAACAAACAACACATCTGTAGAAATTTGTCAGAATGTTCGGTGACAAGCCAAACCTCCTTAATCCCTGAAGAAAGTACAAACGCTGACGCTAAATCCTTGTGATTGCATCGATGTACAGGGCCCAGGACAGTTCATCCATTATGTTAAAACCCAGGAAAATAAAGCTGCTAACTCTCTCCATGGCCAATCCCCAATGTAGATTAGTGCATGTTTGCCCTCTTTCCCCTTGCTGAAATCAGCAATCAGCTCGTTAGTTTGACTGACGTTGAGTGAGAGGTTGTTGTTGTGGCTACACTCAACCAGGTGTCCTGTCTCACACCGGTCAGCTGACCCATCCTGTAATTTGTGTGATGGGTCGTTGCCACTTATGCTGCCTGATCTCACCTTGTAGGAAGTTATATTGTGCAAGCCCTGCCACAGCTGTTGCGCGTCCATCTGTGATTCCAATTTAGTCCAGAATTGCCTCTTTGCGCTCGCAATGGCAGACTGGACGTCGTACCTGGACTCCTTATGTGTCTCCGGATCACCAGCCCTAAACGCCACAGATCTAGCCCTCAGCAGATTACGAATATCGTCATTCATCTTGGGCTTCTGGTTGGGGAAGACTCGGAATGTTTTTGTGGGTCCACACTCGTCCACGCATGGCCTTATGAAGTCGGTGACGACTGTGGCAGACTCTTTTAGGTCCACTGACGAATCCTTCAACATGGTCCAGTCCACCGACTCGAAGCAATCCAGAATTCACTCCTCCACCTCTGCCGTCCAGCTCTTCATCGTCCTCTTCACCGGTGCCGCCCTCTTCAGTCTCTGTCTGTACCCAGGCAGAAGAAGCACAGCCAGGTGGTCGTATTTACCAAAGTGCGGGCGAGGGATGGAGCGGTCGGCGTTCTTGATGGTGGTACAGCAGTGGTCGAGTGTGTTGTGTCCTCCAGTGTTGCAGGTGATGTGTTGATAGTAGTTAAGCAGAGACTTCTTCAAGCTCACCTGATCAAAGTCTCCAGCCACGATGTGACAGGCGTCGGGGTACGTCCCTTCGTTCTTGTTGATTACAGCACTCAGTTCCTCAAGTGTCAGCTTGATGTCTGCCTGAGGTGAGATCTAGACTGCAGTCAGGATGATGGCGGAGAACTCCCACGGAAGGTAGAAAGGTCGGCACTTCACTGCCAGCTGTTCCAGGTCGGGGGAGCAGGAATGGGACAAGACCGCCACGTCCGTGCACCACGACAAGTTAATCATAAAGCAGACACTGCCGCCTTTTCCCTTACCCGACGCTGCCGTCTGGTCCATGCGGTGGATCGGAAATCCGTCGGGCTGGAGCGTTGTGTCAGGAGAGTTGGGAGTGAGCCATGTCTCTGTGAAACAAAGTACACAGCAGTCCTTCATGTTGCTCTGATAAAGCAATCTTGCTCTGAGCTCTTCAATATTGTTTCTTGTTTCCTAATGACAGCACATTAGTCAGGAGGATCCCAGGGAGAGGGGTTTTTTTTGGACCCCGTGCTTCAGTCTTGAATTGAGCAAATATCAAGGTTAGGTAGAAAGGTGCGAACCATGATAGTGATTCAGAATTAGAAGAAAGAAGGTGAAAGAAAAATTGTTGAAGATTTAAATTATGGAGAACTGGACATTCGAGGGTTAAGGCTGAAGCATCAGACCAACGAGCTATCATTGCACAGAATCGGAGGCAACAGTGGAAGCAGTTCATGGATTCAAAGAATTATTTATTGGAATACTTGGTGAACTGGTAAATTAAGGAAGCTTGTATTATGACATAAAGACCGTTGATCACCAAGAGAAATGTGAACTGGTGTAAAACTAAAGAAGGATAAATCGACTGTCAGGGACTGTGGAGACTCAGCTGATAGTGAGTGTTGCAGGTCGAAATTCTCTGATTCTGAGAGGGCAGAACTGTTGGTGTTGACTTTCATTCACTATTAAACTGACGGCAACTTCAGGAGTTAATTCTGTGTGTAGTGAAACGTGAAACAACCAGTGCACCTCCACACATTGTGCTGTCTGCAGCCTTCTCCACTGTGCTCAAAGGAAACCACTTGAACGCTGAGTAGTTGAGCCTCCTTCATTGTAAATTACCCTGCAAAATGTTCACTTTGTTGCATCAGTTTGGGAGGATAGTAAGTCACATTAATGCTCAGCAAACTGTTGGTGCCTCTCTCATTTATACATAGTAATTCATTCTAATGTTTTTTCAATGGATTTGAAAATCCATTTCAAAATCTCTTTACCTTTGTAAAGGCATCGTTCCAATGATCAAATATCCTTCACTGGTCAGTGCAGCTCAAGGAATACAAAAAAAGACGAGAATGTTGTTTGAATTTTTTTCTTCCTGCATAATTGCTTCCTGCATCCTGATGTGTTGCTCAACAGAATTCCTCAGAGGTTCATTGTTTGACCAACTTGATGAAATCTGAGCTTCTGGATGGTGGGGATCTGCTTGAACTGAGAGTGGAGAACACTGGAACATCCTCCATAGAGATTGCTCAGTGTTTCAGGGCAGCTGATATTAACATCAGATGTGAGGCTGATACCTTGTCACCGAGTCCTGTGGAGATTGTAGAATAACGAATGTGTGTCGGACCATGAGGGAAAATGTGCGAGGTATAAAGAGGAACAGTACTTGTTGATTCTTTCCTGGAATGTAGATGTGAGTCCAACTGATGTGCCTTGTCCACCATGAGCAGGAGAGTCACAGAGTTATACAGCACAGAAACAGGGCCTTCAGCCCAACTCATCTATGCTGATCAAGTTACCAAACTGAGCTTGTCCTTTTTGTTTGGGTTTGGCCCGTATCCCTATCAACCTTTCCTCTCCATGTACCTGTCCAAATGTCAAATATGTACCTGCCTCTGCAACTTCCCTCAGCCTCCGACCCTCCAGGGAAATTATCCCAACCTATCCAGCCACTTCTTTTAAATAAATCCCTCCTGCCCCGGTAACATCCTCGTCAATGGTGTTTGCCCCCTTTCCAGTTTACTGACATCCTTCCTGCAGCAGGGTCAGCATAACTGTCCGCAGTTCTCCAAATGTGGCCCCACCAACACCTTGTACAGCTGTAACACAACATCCAACTCCTGTAGTCAATATCCTGACCGATAAAGAGAAGGGTGCCCCTTTCTTCACCACCCTGTCTACATGTGTCTTCGCTTTCAAGGAACTATGTACCTGCAGCCCTGGGTCTCTCTGTCCTACAGCACTTGCCAGCGTCTGACCATTTACTGTTGAAGTCCTGCCCTGATTTGTCTCACCAAATGCAACACCTTGCATTTACCTACATTGAACTTATTAATCTGACTAAGTATCCTCTCAATTTAGGAAACGTAACTTTGCTGAACTGGATCAAACTCTGATTCCAAATTTGGAGTGAATTACATTCTAATTCTGAGGCGTGTAAAAAATCACTCAGATACAAGGTGGTTTTTCCCACTGTTTGGATAAGGTACAGAAGGTTGTAATAAATTACATTGAGCTACGAAGACATGAAAAAAAACATTGCTCGCTTTTGGAAATACTTTCTCCAAAGTTTCTCAATAAGTGATATGGTGCTTTCAACTTGATTAGAATTGGAATTGGTTTATTGTTGTCACATGAACCAAGGTACAGTGAAAAACTTGACTTGGATACTGTTCATACAGATCAATTCATTGCGCAGTACATCGAGGTAGGACAAGGTAAAACAGTAACAGAATGCAGAATGAAGTGTAATGGCTTCAGAGAAAGTGTAGTGCAAGTAGACAATGAGGTACAAGGTCAAAACGAGGAATATTGAGAGGTCAAGGGTCCACCTTATCGCATGACGGAACTATTCAATAGTCTTATAACAGTGGGATAGAAGCTGCCCTGAAGCCTGGTGATATGTGGTTTCAGGGTTTTGTATCTTCTGCCTGATGGGAGAGGGGGAAAGAGAGAGTGTCCGGCGTGGGTGAGATCTTTGATAATGCTGGATGCTTACCGAGGCAGCAAGAAGTATCAGCAGAGTCCATGGAGGGGAGGCTGCTTTCCGTGATGTGCTGAGCTGTGTCCACAGCTCTCCGCAATTTCTTGTGGTCACGAGCAGAGTAGTCGCTATACCAAGCCGTGATGCATCCAGACAGGATACTTCCTATAGTGCATCAATAAAAATTCTACTGATTCATGCAATAGAAGTTATATATCTATAAAAAGACAATATCAAAGTAAAATATGGCTTTGATCAGGTCATTGGAACTCTTGTATCGAACACTAACTTCTATGTTGGGGATTAACATACCACCAGAAAAATTTATTATCCACGGGGGTAGTAACTCCCTCCAGTGAATGACCTTCTGATCGGAATATTTATCCAATGTTTCACTTATAATCAGGCTCATAGAGCAACACAGCACAGATACAGGCCCTTCAGCCCAACGAATCCATGCCGACCATGGTGCCCATCCATCTGGTTCCAATTTCCCTCAGAAAGTCCCATTGGCCCACGTTTACCCCTAACCCTCTGTAACCCTAACAAAGACCTTAAATTGCCTCCAGCAGTGGGGAAAATTCTGGCCTGGGTTGGTTGCAGTTGGATGGAGTCAAGCACCCATCCCCACCCTCCCACAGTTCTGACAAAGAGACCTTTTATGTAAAAGGTTAACACTTTCACTTCCCACAGACGCTGTCTGACCCGAGTGTTTCCGGCATTTTCTGCTTTTATTTCAGGTTTCCAACATCTGCAGTTTCTTTATTTTGAGTTTTGTGTATCTTTACGTTTCCTGCCTCCAATTGCACCTCCAACAGAATATTCAAGGAACCCGTCTCACCTGCATTCAATGAACTTACATCCTCAAGGCCACATCTGCCAATTTGATATCCCCGTCAACAAGGAGTTAACACAGGAGACACAAGAGACTGCAGATAATGGAATGTGGAGCAACACACAAACTGCTGGAGGAATTCCGTGGGTCGAGCAGCATCTGTGGAGGGAAATGGACAGTCGACGATGAGCGCATGATGATTGTTTTACCCTAGTGTTCACACCTATTTGCTTCTTGATCTGTCATTCAAATGTTTGGCTCCACCCCACCCACCAGGTGCAAGCGTAGGGATTGGCCTTGGAGATCACCTTTGTTCCTGGGTCTGCCTGACCGTTGGCCTTGGTCAACACCTTTGTCTTTGACCCCCAAACCATTGGCCTGTTTGAATTACCTGAACTCTCTCCACACAGCTCTCCAGCCCTAGAAAAGATGTTGCATGTTTGTAACCCTTTCTCTTTGCCGATTGCTGCCGGGGTCGAGACCACAGTTGAAAGGGGGCACTTCCACAGGGGTCTAGGAGCGTCCTAACTAGATTCCCAGCAGCATAGAGCCGTTTTTGTTTTACCGGATTCAGGGGGAACAGACAACGTATTTGTTCGTTCTCTGATCATTTGTACCAGTACGTTGCGTGTGTGTGTGTGTGTGTGTGCGCGCGTGTGTGTGTGTGCACATCACCCCTGTTGCGACTCCCCTCACGTTTCGCGATCACCCGAGTGTGAGTGTGTGAATGTGCATTTGTTCTTTTCCTTTCTGTTCCCGGATCTGTCTTTGAAAATAAATCCTTTTTAAAGTACAAAGACTGTGTGTCCAGATACCTCTATATTTGAGAACCAAAAGGACCTTTCTCATAACAGCGACTCTCAGGCCTTCCTCCCTTATCAGGACACCACCTCCAACCACGGCCTGAGCGGCCACCGCTGGAACAGATCATCTCCTTTACCCTTCCATGTCTATTCCGGCAGTCCCTCGCTGTGTCCCCGTCGCTAACACACAAAGCAAGTCCCCTGTGTCCTCACTGGGGCAACATCTACTGCAGCCACCCTGTGACCGCCCTTCCCTCTCGTCTGGTCTATCTCCCCGGCCATGATACTATTGCGGGGCAGGTCAATCCCACAGCGATTCCCAAATCTGAAACTTTCTGGTGGGCTGAGCTCAGCTCTTCCTTCAGCATTTTCAGGAAGACTGGGTGATCCCGACCAGGACTGCCTGCCCCGAGTATTCCTCACATGCACCATTTTTACACTCTGCGTAACCCATGGTGGGCTCATCAGCTCTCTGACCCACTGAAATTCCCATTGCCCAGTTACTCTACCCTCCCGAGTCGCTGCCTCACTTCTCCCTCACGTTCCAATATCCCACCTCGTTACTGTCCCCCATGTACCATCCTGCAACTCCTGGGCCACACTGTCCCACAGATTCCTTGGACATTTGGCTTTAACCAACACATGTGTATCTTTGGGGCCCATCTGGTGAACTTCAATCATTTCTCTGAGCTGGCGCCAGAATTCTGCGTTCCCACACGCAACTTTAAGTGAAGGCGGCTCAGACAAAATGCTTTGCTTCTCCCGGGGGTGAAGGGTTTGTGAATTGTAGTAATCAGTGTCAGGGGCCGGCTGGGTCATCAGTATTCTGGGCCTGTTTTGTCTGACCTCGATAGGTGCCGTCCCGAGAGGCAAGGCTGGGGATAACCTCTCCTGTATGCTGGCACGTTCCCACTTGTCAATTCCTGATCCAATACTTCCCAATCTACCTCCTCACCTTCCTCTTTGGCCATTCCTATGACTGCTACTTATTCTGAACACATACAAACAAGTGTCCCGCTCTATGGTCTCCCGAACGAGTATGCACACACCCTTCTGGTGTCCCGAACGGTCAGGAACCGCCTTTTGCAACTGCTGGCCCCGTCTGCAGTGTGAAAGGTCATGGTTGTCACGTGAAACCACTGAGCACACGTTTGAAGTGACACCACTGTCAATCAAGGTCTGGCTCCACCCACCCTTTTGTATACACCCTTGACAATTGGCTCCTGTACACACCTTTGTTCCTGGCCGTGAATCATTCGATCATTTGAATTACCTGGGCTGGCTCTACCCAGCCCTCCAACACTATATAAAATGCCACATGTGCGTGGTTCTCTCTCTTTTGATTGTTCCAGGGATCAAACAACGCTGAAGAGACCATTGGTAAGAATGTGCACTTCCACAGGGGTTAGGAGCATCCTAAGTGGATTACCGGGAGAGTAGAGCCGATGCTTGCACTCCATCGGGGGTTCAGGCATTGTGTTGTTTATTCCCTCATCATTTGTAACCAGTTTGTCATGTGTGTGTGTGTGTGTGTGTGTGTGTGTGTGTGTGTGTGTGTGTGTGTGTGTGTGTGTGTGTGTGTGTGTGCGTGCGTGAACGTGCATCTCACCCTCGTTGCGATTTCCCCCCATGTTCGTGATCACCTGTGTGTGTGTGTGTGTGCAAGTGTGCATCTGTTCCCATTCATTCTGTCCCACGTTTGACTTTGTGAATAAATCATTTTTTAAACTCCAAAGACTGTGTCCAGAGTCCTTGCCCTCTGAGACCTCAAAGAACCTTTCTTACAACACTGTCTCACCAACTACCCAATAATGTCTGACAGCTGGTCCCTTGCACAAGCATTCACAACACATTTATATCTACCAGTTCAGCTTTCTGCTGTGTTCTTTAATACTTCGTGGTTCCCATGATCATTGGCCTGAACAGATCCAAGGATGGCGCTATACCTAAAAATACTCAACCCCTCAGACTGCTGAAGTAATGAGCCACGGAGTGTGTCACGAACATATCCTGGATGAGCCCCCAAATGTAGTGACTGACTGAACTGAGACACGCGGAAGTCTCTATTCACACAGCAGATTTTCTGGAAAGAGAATCTCACTCCCCTGACACAATCTTTTACACAATTTAAACAGAACGATAATAACAAACTATTTACAACCATTTCAATGGCTACAACCACTTAACTTGAACATAGAACATTACAGCACAGTACAGACCCTTAGGCCCATGATGTTGTGCTGACATTTTCTCCTGCTCTTAGATCTAACTAACCCTTCCTTCCGCATAGCCATTCATTTTTCTATCATTCATGTGGCTATCTAAGAGTCTCTTAAATGTCCCTCATGTATCTGCCTACACCACCTCTGCTGGCAGTTCCATGCACTCACCACTCTCTGTGTAAAAAAAACTTAACCCTGACAACAACCTTATACCTTCCTCCATTCACCTTAAAATTATGTCCCCTCATGTTAGCCATTGTCGCCCTGGGAAAAAAATCTCTGACTGTCCACTCGATCTATGGTTCCGATCATCTTGTGCACCTCTATCCAGTCACCTCTCATCCTCCTTCGCTTCAAAGAAAAAAGCCCGAGCTTGCTCAACCTATCCGTTTAAGACATGCTCTCCAATCCAGGCAACATCCTGGTAAATTTCTGCACCCTCTCGAAAGTTTCCACATCATTCCTGTAATGAGGTGACCAGAAATGAACACACTACTCCAAGTGTGGTCTAACCAGAGTTTTATAGAGCTTCAACATTACCTCACGGCTCTTGAACTCAATACCCCGGAGAGTGAAGTCCAACACACCATCTGCCTTCTTAACAAACCTGTGGACCTGCGCGGCAACCTTGAGGGATCTATGGAAATGGACCCCAAGATCCCTCTGTTCCTTGACACTGCTAAAGGCCATCCCATTAACCTTATATTCGCCTTCAAATTCAATCTTCCAAAATGTGTCACTTCACACTTTACCGGGTTGAACTCCATCTGTTACTTCTCTGCCAAGCTCTATCACTGCTCCTCAGTGTCTCTGCTGCTACTGGGGGGGTCTGTAGAAAACTCCCAATAGAGTGAACGCTTGCTTCCTGATTCTGACTTCAACCCACACTGACTCAGTAGACGATTCCTCCAGGACATCCTCACTTTCTGCAGCTGTGACACTGTCCCTGATCAGCAAAGCCACTCCCCCACCTCTTCTACCTCGTCCCTGTCCCTTTTGAAACATCTGAAGCCCGGAACATCCAGCAGCCATTCCTGCCCTTGTAACAGCCAAGTCTCTGTAATGGCCACCACGTCATAGTTCCACGTATTTGCCCATGCTCTAAGTTCATCAGCCTTGTTCCTGATACTTCGTGCATTAAAGTAGACACGCTTCAGCCCGTCCAACTGACTGCAATGTTGCCCTTTCAACTGCCTATCCTTCCTCACAGTCTCTCTACACTCTGCATCTACTTGTACACTAAATGCACCAACCTCTGACCTATCACTAAGGTTCCCACTAAACTTCCAAAGGAGTTTAAACCCTCCCCAACAGCTCGACCAAACCTGCCCGCAAGAATATTGGTCCCCTCCAGTTCAGGTGTAACCCGTCCCTTTTGTACAGGTCGTACCTTCCACAGAAGAGATCCCAATGATCAACAAATCTGAACCCCTGCACAAACTCCTCAGCTACGCATTCATTTGCCAAATCATCCTATTCTTCCCCTGATGGCGCGCAGCACTGGCACCAACCCAGATATCACTGCCCCTGAGCTCCTGCTTTTCAGCTTCCCACCCAGCTCCCCATATTCCCTTTCAGGACCTCATCTCTCTTCCTACCTATGTCACTGGTACCAACATGTACAAATACCTCTGGCTGTTCACCCTCCCCCTTACGAATGCTATGGACCTGATCTGAGTTGTCCCTGATCCCGGCAACCAGGAGGCAACATACCATCCAGGAGTCTTTCATGTCCACAGCATGTCCTGTCTGACCCCTTATTATTGAATTCCCTATCACTACCACTCTCCGCTTCTCCCCCTTTCCCTTCTGAGCCACACAACCAGACTCAGTGCCAGAGACCTGGTCACTGCAGCTTTCCCCTCGTAGGTCGTTTCCCCCCATCCCCCCCCCATCCCCCCCCCCACAGAAAAGTATCTAAAGCAGTATACCTGTTATTCAGGGGAACAGCCACAGGGGTACTCTGCACTACTTGCCTATTCTCCTTCCTTCTCCTGACAGTCACTCAGCTACCTGCCTCCTGCAGCTTTGGAGTAACTGCCTCCCTGTAACTCTTATCTGTGAACTCTTCATTCTCCCGTAGGAGCCGAAGGTTATCCAGCTGCAGCTCCAGTTCCCTAACACGGTCTGTAAGGAGCTGCAGCTGGATGCACCTCGTGCAGATGTAGTTATCAGGGAGACAGGGGGTCTCCCAGAACTCCCACATCTCACAAGATGAAGATACCACTGACCCCAGAGCTATTCTAACTACTCGAGCCTGGCACTTAAGGAAAAACAAAAGAATGAAAAAAACTTACCAGAGACTTACCTTAGCCTCCGCCTCCTCTCACCGAAGCCTCTACAGCCAAAGCCTCAAGTGTTCCGATCTAACACTGGTCAACTCCACTTTGAATATTCTCAGGTAAATTTGCAGAATACATATTTACAATGGTAGCACATCTCAACCAGCAGAATCCCTTTGAATATTCAGTACCGGTGTCTGTTCCAAAAGCTTCTGAGCACAAACTCCAGACACCCAAAATATCCTTTCTGTTACTATGTTGAGGGATGGATCCATGAATATACAACCAGGCAGAATATTAAGTGACAAAACAGACCCGTCCTGAACTGTGCATTTAGTGGCAGGGAGATGCCTTTAACAATGTGCTGATATAAAGATTGCATAAAATGACCTTCCCCATCTCATTCTGATTTCTCAATGAGCACTAATTTACACGACCATTCATCTGTTGTCTTCCCCTGCATGGTTTCAATGGGACAGAACCAGAATGTCCCACACCCAGTGATTGGTTTCAATAGCCTGAACGTATCAGCTTAAATTGTATTGTGAACAGGTTTTATTTCCTGAAGACTAGTTCTCATCTTAATCCGTCCATAATTATGCTACCCACAACTTCATAATGCCAGAATAATCCCTAACAAGGTTGAACACTTACTCCGAGAATCTTCATCCAGAGGAAACAACCTTCCTGCATCCAGCATGTCATGTTTAAAAGCTTTAGCCGGCTGCAGTGCAATGCAAACTTCTCCTGTTCATCTGAGCTCCACAGAACTCAGGACCAGTCGACTCAATCAAATAGCTGCAGATGCGGGAAATCTGAAACAAGAATAGAAAATGCTGGAAACACTCAGCAGGTTAGGCAGCATCTGTGGAGAGGGAAGCAGACAAAACGTTTCAGGTTGAACATCCTTAGAAATGGGAAGAGAGAAAAAAAGTGAAGTTGCAGAGAAGGTGGGCTGTGAGATGGATAGGACAAAGGGAATATCTCTGATAGGGTCTGACCAAATGGGTTCATGTCAACGTCACAGTGGAGTTTATTGTCATGTGCACAAGTCCGTGCGTGCCCAGGGGCAATGCAAAACTTACTTGCAGCAGCATCACAGGCAAATAACATCATATAAGCAGCATTCACAAGAAAACATGTAAATTAAACAGAAATTATGCAGAATTTTTACAAGTAAGTACACAATTAGAATAAAAAAACAAAGTCCATTTCATTGCAAAGTGATGGAAGTGTTCATGGCGTTGGTAAACTACAGTGATCAGCACTGGGCCTGTTGTTGAACAAGGGAATGGTTGAAGGGAAGTAGCTGTTCTTGAACCTGGTGGTGTGGGACTGCAGACCTATATACCTCCTGCCCGATGGTAGCTGCGAGAAGATGGCATGACCCGGATGGTGAGGATCTTTGATTATGGATGTTGCCTTCTTGAGGCAGCGTCTCCTGTCGATGCCACCGATGGTGGGGAGGGAAGTGCCCGTGATGTATTACTCTCTGCAGAGTCCACTACTCTCGGCCGTGCCTCATGTAGATCCTACCAATGGTTGTGTTATCAGTCCAAACCTGCTCCTTCCTATTGGTGAATCTGACAGCCGCTCTATAACACCAATAAACACTCAGGGATATTCAGCTCTCTTCCTTGTAGCCAGACCTGTGTAATGTCCAGTTGACCAGCCCGTCTTTGTACTTCTAATTCATCTAACATGTTGCAGTAGAACGGAGCGGTGGGGCAGCAGGTAGTGCTGCTGCCTCTCAGCCTCAAAGCCCAAGGTTCGATCCTGACGTCCGGTGCTGTCGGTGTGGAGTTTTCACGTTCTCACTGTGACAACATGGGTTTCCTCCCAAAGATGTGTGGTTGGTAGGTTTAATGGCTGCTGTAAATTGCACCCAGTGTGTGGGTGAGGGGTAGAATGTGGGGGGAGATGATGGGAATGTGGGGAGAATACAATAGGAATCAGTGTAAATGGGGGCTTGATGGTCGGCATGGAGTTGACGGGCCTAAGGGCCTGTTTCCGTGCTGTGTAATTCTATGAATCTATGACTGAGCAGGCGAGATGGTACAGAACAAAATGAACATAAAGTAGGAAGGAGAAAGGCGCCATCACAAAGCAGCGTGGACCCAAGAGTGAGGACAGAGGGCAGAGAGTGTGTGGAACGAGCTGCCAGAGGATGCAGTACAGGTGGGAACAATTGCAGTCTTTAAAAGACATTTGGACAGGTACATGGGTAGGAAATGTTGAGAGGGAGATGGTCTACAGGCAGGCAAATGGGACGGCCTCAGTTGGGCAACTCGGTCAGCACCGACGAGTTGTGTTGAAGGGCCTGTTTCCACACTGTAAAGCTCCATAACTGAGCAGGTGAGATGATAGAGAACAAGATGAGGGCGGTTTGCAAAATAAACTGTTCCCAAAGAATAAAAACCGTTCATTTCAGTAATTTATTAATGAGAGTCAGTGGATATTTCAGCCCCCGCTTTATCTCCTCTCTGATCTTACTCTGCGTCCCTGCATAAATAAATGGGTTCACGCAGGAGCACAATAACTGAAGTGTGTACCCACCTTCTTGCAAGGGAAAAATTAAGTCATTTAAATTGGAACCTGAGAAGTAAGCGACGTCGACAATGCGAACGTAGAGGAAGGTTATCTGTGTCAGTCGCCACAAGAGGATGAAGATACCCAAGATACTGGGGAGCAGGACGATAGACTCCTGCGGCTGTCCACCTCTTGGTCACAATGTCTCTCACTGTTCCCACCGCCCTGGAGTCTCCTGCGGATTCTAATGGTCCTCCAAATGTGCCTGACTGTGAGGAAATTGAACAGCAAAATTAGAACAAATGAAAGACAAGGGGTTATAGTGCTGTCTGTCCAGTCAAATGCTATCCAGCCAGGTGACGTGTAAAATGCTGACTTAATTTTGCACGGTGAGGGCTCGTTTTTGTGCAGAGATTTATATATAAAATAAATAAATCCATTTATGAAACAGCCCAGGGCAGCAAACGTTCTGATCACCACAGCGGCCGTTCGCTCGGTGCAATATATTGTTTTTAATTTTTTGTAACAAATAGCCAAGAAGCGATCAAATGTGAACATCACCGTCACCCAGACGGAGCAGTCTCTTACACCATAAGCTACCGTGTCTTTCACACTGCAGGCTGGAGCGATAGTCAGGAAATTGGGTGGGAAAGTGATGGGAACAATCCGGTTTAATATCATGCCCGTGATAATGACCAGGAGATCCGTCACTGCCATCGACAGCAGGTAGACAGTGATACATCTGGAGAGACCACATCGTCTGCGGAACATTACCCCAATCACGGCCAAGTTAGCTGCAATAGAGGAGACAGAGGGAGTGCGTGTGTGTGTGTGTGTTTGTGGCTGTGTGCGTCCGTTTTGAGTGCGTGTGTGTGTGTGTGTGTGTGTGTGTGTGAGTGTGTGTTTATGTGTGCTGTGAGAGTGGTGTGTATTTTGTCTGGGTGATGAGTGTGGTTTCTTATGTGTTGAGTATTTTGTGTGTGTGGCATATGATTTGTAGGTGGTGTGGTGTGCAGCGAATGTTTTGTTTTTGATTTTTCATGTGTAAAATGAAAAGAGTCTGTCTCTGTGATAACATCCAGACCAAGAAGGTTATCTTCCACTGAAAACTTCACCACCACTGATTTTCATGTTGTTCGTTATCCAGATCACTGAGAATACAGAAAAACAGCTTCTTTGTCTTTTAATTTCACCCCATCCAATATTTTTCCCTCCGGTACAACAATGCCATCGACCCCTCCTCTTGTGAAGGCACCCACATGGATGTTTGGAACTCACTTCCCGAAAGCAATATATGCATATTTAACCAACATTTGGATGTGTATTTGAAGAGCACGAGAGACATGGTGCTAAAAAGAGGGATGAGGCTTGTTCCACTGGCACGGAGGCAGTGCACCAACTGGCCCAACATTGTAAATCTTCATAACTCAGTTAAATCACAGATCACTGCTGCAAAGCTGCGCTCCCTCGGATGTCCCTTTCACAAGCACGTCTTCATCCACCAAACCAATTCTGTATTTCTCTCCGCTCCCTCCCCACATGCACCGCCAGTGATCTGGTTTGTCCAATCTACAGGTAGTTCAAGATACACCACAATTTTTCTTTCACCAAGAACACCAATATCAAGCACTGTGCCTCCACGTATTTGCAGTAAAATCTTCCACATTGCTTTCTTCACAAATTGACTTTCATCACCTCTCTGCAGCCAGCACACTGAATCACAGAATCTCCAGTTCAAATACCCATCCTACACTTACTGACTTACTGGATCCTCAGTTCCACTATTTCAGTATTCTCATGCTGTTTTCTAAACACTTCATGTCCTTTTTAAACTCCTTAATGTTAATTTGGTTTCAGATTTTATTTGAAACTGTTCATATAGGTGCCAAAAGAAAAGAAATTGCTTCCGTAATAGTTGGGTGTTGACCATCCGGATGGCGGGAGGTGATATATTCAGGTATACCATAGATCATACCATAGAACCATACAACGCAAAACAGGCCCTTCGGCCCATCAGAACAAGATTAGAAGTCTAGCAGTTGTAAAGAAGAAACTCTCCCACTATTTGTGATAAAATGCACTGTGAAGAAATAAAATTTAAAAGGACTAAAATATTCAATGAAGCTGGTACAACCAATGGGAGAACACAATTAAAGGGGATTAATGATACTGGGGGAGCAGCAAAGATGTAAAAATCTCCAATTTGCAGATTGATAATTAACACCAATACTTTACCAGGAATGACGATGATTGCAATGATGGAATAGCAAATGGCCAACCACAAGATTTCTGGAACTCCATGCATTGCGATGGGAAGCTTTAAGCACACATTACACTGCATTCACAGTCTGTTATATTTATACCCGACATCAGTCACCAGGGAGCAGATCAGGAGGCATCTTTGTTTTTCATGCTAATTACGTTCATTGAAACAAGCAGTGTAAAGCAGTGCAGATGATGCCAATAATTATTTGATGAATAATTGTGCAGAATATGTGATGCTGCTTCCATTTCTTCCAAGAAAATAAGGAACGTCTTGAAGGGTGGATGTAACGGGTGAAAGCTGTCCCGAGCCCATTGAACACAGCACCCTGGATAAAGATGTCTCTGGCATTCGCAAATGAACAGACACATTGGATTTACTTTGTGGAATAATCAAAGTCAAAGTCAAATTCAAGTGTATTGTGTCACGAACCAGCAACAAAAGAAACACACTGAGCATGATTCAGTGTTAAAAACTATTTTATTAATTACTACTTATGATAATACGTAAAATAAAAGTAAAAACGTTAGTATGTCAGAATTCAAAAATGTTACACTTTGAACGTTAACCCCAAAACTGAACTCTTCGTGTGTGTGTGTGTGTGTGTGGCAAAATCCCAAACTCCAAATTCTGGAATGGTTCTTAAAGTTCAGTTCCGCAAGCCATAAGGTGAAACATGAGAAAGGGCTTCTTCAACAACCACCGTTGTCTGAAGATAAGACGTAGATGTAGAGAAACATAGAGAGAGTAAATACGAAATCCAAATGTTCCACGATGAAACCCAAACGACACTTCTGTGTTTACTCGGTAGTAACTTCCTCACCCCGAAAAGCATCCGAATCGTGGTCGTCCACACACACAAATACCGGTCTCCTTCTGAAGGTCAGCAACAAAGTGAACTCCACCGGATTACTTCCAATTTCCATACATGGATTTCAGTGGCAGACACAGTTATAGTTTCTCATCCATCGATAGACAAAACTAGCAGGCTGGTGTCTCTCTCCCTTCTCTCTCTCTCTCTCTCCTTATTCTACTTCTAACTTCTTCAACAACGTCATTACGTCCTTTATCTTCTATTGACGTAAGCACGCCCCCCACACACATACACACACACTCTCTATCTTAAAGGGACTTTCACTGAGTCCGTAACAATTGTGATATGTACAGGTGCAATGAAAAACAGACCTGCAGCTGTATCAGAGGCACAGAGCATCACAGAAGCAGCATTCAAAAGAATAGCATAAATTCAACAATTTTTACCAGAAATAAACCAATTAGAACAAAAAAAGACAAAGTCCATTTCATTGCAAAGTGATGAAAGTGGTCTTCGTGTTGGTGAACTCCAGTGATGAAGGTTGTGCCAGATGGTTCAAGAATTGAGTGGTTGAAGGGAAGTAGCTGTTCTTGAACCTGGTGCCGTGGGGCTTCAGGCTTCTGTATCTCCTCCCTGATGGCAGCTTCAAGAAGATGGCACGGCCCAGATGGTGGGGATATTTGATGATGAATGTTGCCTTCCTGAGGCAGCACCTCCTGTAGATACTACGAATGGTGGGGAGGGATGTGCCGTGATGTACTGGGCACAGTTCACTACTTTCTGCAGCTTCTTATGTTCCTGCGCATTTGAATTGCCGTTCAGACCATGATGCAACCAGTCAGGATACTTTCAGCAGTACATCTGCAGAAGTTTGTTAGAGTGTTCGCAGGCAAGTTGAACCTCCTTAACATCCTGAGAAAGTAAAGACACTGGCGCGCTTTCCTTGTGATTGCATCTATGTGCAGTGACCTGGACAGTTCATCCGATATGTGAATTGCCAGGAATTTAAAGCTGCTGTCTCTCTGCACTGCCAATCCCCCAATGTGCAATAGTGCATGTTCACCCTCCTTCCCCTACCTGAAGTCAACAATCAGCTCTTTAGTTCTGCTGACAACGAGTGAGAGGTTGTTGTTGAGGCACCACTCAGCCAGGAGTCCGATCTCATTCCGGCAGCTGACTCATCACCATCTGTGAATCATCCAACAACAGTGGTGTCGTCAGTGAATTTGGACATGGATCTGCGCTTTGTAGACTAGGGGGCTAAACACACAGCCTTGAGGTGCACCGGTGTTAATGGTGAGTGAGGAGGAGATGCTGTGACCAATCCTCACTGACTGAGGTCTGCTGATGAGAAAGTCGAGTATCCAGTTGCAGAGGGAGGCACAGAGGCCCAGCTCCGAAAGCTTGATGATGAGTTTGGATGGGATGTTTGTGTTTAACGCCGAGCTGCAGTCGATGAACAGCAGCCACACGTATGAGTTCCTGTTGTTCAGATGGTCCAGAGCTGAGTGAAGAGCCAGAGAAATAACATCTGTTGTAGATCTGTTCTGGTGGTTGGCAAAACAAAGCAGATCCATGTCATCTCTGAGACAGGATTTGAACTGCGCCATGACCAGCCTCTCAAAAAACTTCATTATTGTTGATGTAAGCGCATCGGACTGTAGGCATTGAGGCAGGTCACCACGCTCTACTTGGGCACCAGTACAATGTATGACTTTTCCAAGCAGATGGGAACTCCAGATGGGTCATCCGGAGATGTGGGGCTCATGTGGGTGTGTCTTAGTTCTCCCTATCAAAGTGTCCATAAAGGCATTGAGCTCATCTTTTGAGTGATGGGTCTTTGCCTCTTAAGCTACCCAACCTCACCTTGTAAGAAGCTATATTGTGCAAGCCCTGCCACAGTGTCGAGGGTCCATCCGTGATTCCAGTTTCGTCCAAAATTATGTTTGTTTGTGGTCACAATGGCCTACCGGATGTCAACCTGGACTTCTTATATGACTCTGGATCGCCAACCCAAAATGGTATAGATTTAGCCCTCAGCAGATTATGAATCTCCTGGTTCATCCAGGGATTCTGGTTGGGGACACTCAGAATGTTTTTGTGGGTTCACACTCGCCCACGTGTGTCCTGATGAAGTCGGTGACGACCGTGGCAGATTCATTTAGGTCCGCTGACAAATCCTTGAACATGGTCCAGTACACCGACTCGAAGCAATCCCGAATTCACTCCTCCGCCTCTGCCGTCCAGCTCTTCATCGTCCTCTTCACCGGTGCCGCGCTCTTCAGTCTCTGTCTGTACGCAGGCAGAAGAAGCGCAGCCGGGTCGTCGGATTTACCAAAGTGCGGGCGTGGGATGGAGCAGACGGTGTTCTTGATGTGATAGGCGTCGGGGTACGCCCCTTCATTGTTGATTACAGCACTCAGTTCCACAAGTCCCAGCTTGATGTCTGCCTAGGTGAGATGTAGACTGCAGTCAGGATGACGGCGGAGAACTCCCGCAGCAGGTAGAATGGTTGGCACTTCACTGCCAGATGTTGCAGGTCGGGGATCAGGAATGGGACAAGACCGCCACGTCCGTGCACCACGACGAGTTTATCATAAAGCAGACACTGCCACCTTTTCCCTTACCCGACGCTGCTGTATGGTCCATGCGGTGGAGCGAGAAACCCTCGGGCTGGAGCGCTGTGTCTGGAAAGTTGGGAGTGAGCCATATCCCTGTGAAACAAAATACACAGCAGTCCCTCATGTCCCTCTGATAAAGCAATCTTGCTCTGAGCTCCTCAGTCTTGTTTTCTTAAGACTGCACATGAGCCAGGAGGATACCAAGGAGAAGCAGGGCATTCGGACCCTGCGCTTCACTCTTGAATTGATCAAGTATCTAAAGGTAGGGAGAAAGGTGCTAACCATGATAGTGATTCAACATTAGAAGAAAGAAGGTAAAAGGTGAATCACCGTGCAAGGTTTCAACTTTAGAAAAATGGACATTGGAGGGTTAAGAATGAAGCATCAGATGAACGTGAAGTATGGTTGCGCAGAATTAGAGACAACAGTGGAAGCAGTTCAAGGATTTAAATAATTATTTATTGAAATACTTGGGTAACCAATAAATGATGGAAGCTCGGTTTGTTTAATAAAGAGCATTGATCACCAAGAGAAAAGGGAGCTGGTGTAAAACTAAAGAAGGATTAATGGACTGTCAGGGACTGTGGAGACTCAGCAGATGGTGAGTGTTGCAGGTCGAGATTTTCTGATTCTAAGATGGCAGAACTGTTGGTGTTGACTTTCATTCACCATCAAACTGACGGCAACCTCAGGAGTTAATTCTGTGTGTAGTGAAACGTGGAACAACCAGTGCACCTCCACACATTGTGTTGTCTGCAGCCTTCTCCACTGTGAAATATATACTGTCACTGCAAGAGCAAGAGGCTGGGTAACCAGCAGACTATTCCTTCTGGAAAGGGATGGTTCCAATGATCAAACATCCTCCGAATGCCTCTTGCATTTTAAATTGCTTCTTGCATCCTGATTTGTTTCTCATCAGAATTTTTTTCGACGTTCATTGATCGATCAACTTGATGACATCGGAGCTTCTGGATGGTGGGGATCTGCTTGAACTTAGAGTGGAGATCACTGGAGCACCCTCCATAGAGATTGCTCGATCTCTCAGGGCAGCTGATATTGACATCAGATGTGAGGCTGATACCTTGTCACCGAGTACTGTGGAGATTGGAGAATAACTAATGTGTGTCGGACCATGAGGAACATTGATGAGGGATAAATAGGAAAAATACATGTTGATTCTTTCCTGGAATGTAGATGTGAATCCAATGGAATTTGGAGTTGTAATTGGAACTGGAATTGGTTTAATCTTATCTTGCATACTGTTCTTGCAGATCAATTCATTACACAGTGCATCGAGGCAGTACTAGGCAAAACAATGACAGAATGCAGAATACAGTGTAAAAGCTATGGAGAAAGTGCAGTGCAGGTAGAAATAAGGGGCAAGGTCAAAATGAGGCAGAATGTGAGGTCGGGAACTCTCCTGCCTGGAGAAATATTGATGCTATTCACCTTATCCTGCTTCTCATGATTTTATAAACATGTATAAGGTCTCCCCTCAGCCTCCTGCACGCCAGAGAAAAAAGCCTCAGCCTATCCAGCCTCTCCTTATTACTCAAACCCTCCAGTCCCGGTGACATCCTCAGAAATCTTGTTTGCAACCTTTCCATTTTAATGCCATTCCTCCTGTAACAGGGAGACCAGAACTGTCCTCAGACTCCAAATGTGGCCGGATCCTGACCCGAAACCTCAACTGTCCACTTCCCTCCACAGATGTTGTCTGACCCGTGGACTTCCTCTAGCATCCTGTCTGTTGCTGCATATTCCAGCATCTGCAGTCTCTGGTGTGACCAACGACTTGTACAGCTGTAACATGATGTCCCAACTCCTGTCCTCATTATCCTGACTGATGAAGGCATGTGTACCAAATGCCTTCTTCACCACCCTGTCTACCTGTGTCACCACTTTCAAGGAAATATGTACCTGGCTCCTGAGTGTCTCTGTTCTACAACACTCCTCAGGGCCCTACCATTTACTATGTTAGTCTTGCTGTGGTTTGGTTTACCAAACTACAACACCTCGCATTTATCTCAATTAAACTCATTAATCTGATTCAGTACCCTCTCAATTTAGGAAACATAACTTTGCTGAAGAGGATCAAACTCTGATTCCAAAGTTTGCTGTGAATCACATTCTAATTCTGAGGTGTGGAAATAAAATCACTCAGCTTCAACGCGGTAGTTCCCAGTGTTTGGACAAGGTACCATGAATTGAAGGAAAATGTGAGACGGTTCACAATCATCTTGGATTTCTGTAAGTTGATTAGTTGAGCCTCCTTCATTGTAAATTACCCTGTAAAATGTTCACTTTGTTGCATGAGTTCGGGCAGGACAGTAAGTCACATGAATGCTCAGCAAACTGTTGGTGGCTCTCTAGTTTATGTCAATGTCTAGTTTATTGTCATAAGTACATTACACGTATGCACAGATGCAATGAAAAACTTACTTGCAGCAGCATCAGAGGCACTTAGCATTATATAAGCAACATTCACAAGAAACACTTAAATTATACGCAAATTTTACAAAGAAGAACACAATTGCAAGAACACAATGGGAACAAAAAATGTCCATTTTCGTGTAAAGTGATGAAAGTGGTCATAGTGTTGATAAACTCTATTGAGTAGGGTTGTGCTGGTTGGTTCAAGAACAGAATGGTTTAAGGGAAGTAACTGTTCTTGAACCTGGTGGTGTGGGACTTGAGGCTTCTGTACCTCCCACTTAATGGTAGCTGTGAAAAGGTGCCAAGGACCATCTCGTCCACGTCGCCTAACCGAGCTGGTCCCATTTGCTGGGGTTTGGCCCATATCCCTCTCAACCTTTCCTGTCCATGGACCTGTCCAAATGTCTTTCAAATGTCATATATATACCTGCCTCTACAATTTCCTCTGGCAGCTCGTTCCATACACACACCATCCTCTCTGTGGATAAAAGTTGCCCCTCAGGTCCCATTTAGATTTTTCCCCTCTCACTTTAAACTGACTTCAGGTTTTGGACTCCCCTCCCCTGGGGAAAAGACTGTGGCTCTTCACCTTAACTCTGCCCCTCATGATTTTATCAGCCTCTATAAAGTAACCCCTCAGCCTCCTACACTCCAGGAAGAAGTCCCAGCCTATCCAGACTCTGCTTATAAATAAAACCCTCCTGTCCTTGTAAAATCCTTGTAAATGGCTTTTTCAAACTTCCCAGTTTAATTACATCCCTCTTATAGCAGGGCCACCAGGACTGTCCGCAGTTCTCCAGATGTGGCCTTACCATTGTTTTGTACAGCTGAAACATGACGTCCCGACTCCTGTTCTCAATATCCTGACCGACAAAGGCAAGTGTGCCACTTTCTTCACCACCCCGTCTGTGTGTGTCTTCGCTTTCATGGAACTATGTACCTGCACCCCTGGGTCTCTCAGTTCTTCAACAATCCCCAGGACTGAACCTTTCACTGTGCCAGTCCTGCCCTGGTTTGTCTCACCAAAATGCAACACCTTGCATTTACCTGCATTGAACTTATTAATCTGAATAAGGATCTTCTCAATTCAGGAAACGCAACTTTGCTGAACTGGATCTTTCTCTGATTCCAAAGTTTGCAGTGAACTACATTCTAATTCTGAGGTGTGGGGAAAAAAATCACTCAGCTTCAAGGTGGTATTTCCCAGTGTTTGGATAAGGCACCGAAGGTTGTCAGGGATCACGCTGAGATACTAGGACACGAAATTAACCACAGCCAACTTTGAGAAATACTTTCTCCAAAGTTTGTACGAGTTTCCATGAGATAAGTAATGATAGGGTGCTTACAACTTGTTTAAAATTGGAATTGTTTTTTTTTTGTCATATGTACCAAGGTACAATGAAAAACTTGCATACCATTCATACAGATCAATTCATTCCACAGTGCGTTGAGGTAGGACAAGGTAAAAAAACAACAGAATGCAGAATAAAGTGTAATGGCGACAGAACAGGTGCAGTTCAGGTGGACAATAAGGTGCAAGGTCAAATCGAGGTAGACTGAAAGGACAAGAGTCCACCTTATCATACTACAGATCCATTCAATAGTCTTCTTACAACTAGATAGAGGTTGTCCTTGAGCCTGGTGGTACATGCTTTCAGGCTTTTGTATCTTCTGCCCGATGAGAGAGGGGAGAAGAGAGAACACTTGGGTTGGGTGGGGTTTTTGACTGTTCTGTCTGCTTTACTGAGGCAGTGAGAAGTATACACAGAGTCCATAGAGGGGAGGCTGGTTTTCGTGATGTGCTGAGCTGTGTCCACAACCCTATGCAGCTTCTTACGGTCACAGGCAGAGCAGTTGTCATACCAAGCCGTGGTACATCTGGATAGATGCTTACAACTCTTTTAGATTCATGCAAATGCAAGTTAAACATTTACAAAAGCACAACCTCAACGTAAAATATGGCTTTGATCAGGTCATTGGAAATCTAATGTGGAAAGCCAACTACAATCTTGGGGATTAACGCACTACTAGAAGAATTTATTACCCACCGGAGTAGGAACTTGCCTCCAGTGAATGACTGTCTGACTGTCTTCACATAAAGTCATAGAGCAATACATCATGTTGTTGTGTGAAATGGTTCTTTTCGGCCTTAAGAATCAAGGACTCTGGACACGAGCTTTGGATATCAAAACTAGTTTAACCACAAAGGCAAACGCAGGGACAGAATGGATGGGAACAGACACACACTCACATACACACAGAAGACCACGAACGTGAGGGGAAAATCGCAACTGGGGTAACATACACACACACACACACACACACACACACACACACACACACACACACACACACACACACAGACACACACAAGCACAAAGTAACAATGTACAACTTCAGGATGTAACACTTCAATGCCTGTCCCACACTAGCATTGGTTCTAATACTACCCGGAGTCTAAGTGGAATTCTCCCTGACCATGTGGTGATGCACTCTTACCAATGATCTCTGCAGCGTTGTCTCACTACTCCTGGGGTCGTCAAAAATAGGAAGGGCTAGGGGATGCAGGCCTTATGGTGCTAGGAGGCTGGGTGGAGCGTCACTGTTGTGATTTAAATGAGCCAATGGTGTGGGGGTCAAAGACAAAGGTTCCTGCCACAGCCAATGGTCAGGCAGGTTCAGAGACAAAAGGTACCCTCACACCTGAGGGGTGGGTGGAGCCGCACCTTGATTGACAATAGTATCACTTCCGATCAGAGGAGCAATGCTGTCCTCCGGTCAGCGGGGGTCAGTGTCGTTACTGTCACGTGACATCCATGTGGATTTCTCAATACGTTCAACCCCTCAGAAGTTAGACAAGTTGTCATTCAAGGGAAGAGCTATCAGGGTACACAGAAACCATAATCAACAAAAGGAGGGAAATGGCCAGTGGGTGACAGTAGCCCAAGATCCCCCAGTGACCCAAACGGCCACTTGTTTCCCATCAGGTGTCGTGCTGGAGGAGCTGGTCCCTTGGTTCGGAGTTTTGGCCACCGAGTCCCAGAAGTGAGCAGCCAGGTTGGAGGGGTTGCTGGATTTATCAGAGATGAAGGTGCAGCACTCCTCTGTAATCACCGCACATGTACTAGCAATCGCAGAGTGTGGACCATCCAAGGCCGTATGATTCCACCCGGTTACCAGCCTGACTGCAGCCAGCTCCGCTGCCGTCGTCGTTTCTCATGGGACAGTCTGGCCATGAAATACGGGGGGCAGGCTATCGTCTCGACACTCTCCACCTCCGCGATGGCCCTGCTGTCCCTGTACCCGCTGCGTGCAGGGTGCTGCCCCTGTTCATCGAGTGTGGACTCAGGGTACCGTCAAACACTGGAAGACAGCAACTGTACCAGCCAGTGGGGAGCCACGGTTAGGTACTGGAGCTGGAGATCCAGTGGGTCCCGTTTGGAGTTTAGGGAGCCCCAGCTTAGCGGCACCATCAGCAGTGTTCATGGGGCACCTGGACACCAGTCTCGCTCAAACTCACAACGGCCAACTGAAAAGGTGGAACTGTACTCATCCTGAAGTCTACACCAGCACTCCCTTCGCGTGCTCAGGAACTGCGGAACACTCTGACGGTCGGGACTCGCGTGGAGGTCAAATTGTATGAAAGGAAATACCAGCTTCTAAAACACCCACCCCATTCGGAATCTCTGGAAAGAATGTGCAGTGGTGGGGGAAATGATGAGGAACTGACATCCAGCCCCCCCAGAACACTTATATAACAAACCCAACAGGTGCAACAGGGAGACCGAACTTCAAAACACCCACGCAACGGAGATAAAAAGAAAACTGATAAAGACAAGGGAGTACATGTAAACAGCCCATTCTGACAAGTAGCCAAAGGAATTATCGTCGATGGCAAGGCTTCAACAGTGTGTGCCGGGATTCAGGGGTAGATTCAACCGTTCCACATAGTCCATGGTTCCGTCTTTGGAGGTGCTGGTGTATCCGTGAGTAATTTCAAGGGAAGGTTGAGCAGACATCTCGTCAATCATCACAGTCAGAAGAAAGAGTTGCAGGGTGGAGGGAGCAGTGCCATCGTCCTGTAGCGGGGGAAACAAACTCATTCCCGGCAGGTCAGGTGTCGGGTATGGAGAAAGGACAGGTTAGTTCGACCTGGAATCACGACCCAACGAGTGTCCCCAGGACCGCGTGCAACGACTTCCCCCTTCTGAGGGGGGCCTTGTGGCTGTCGGGCCCAGACCCCCCCGGACTCTTCAGTCCTGGGGGATTCAGGGTCTCGCAGGTCTGATGGTGGGCAGTAAGCCAGATGGCGGGATAATGGAGACCCCCCTTGGCCAGTGGGCCGTGTGTTCAGCTGATCGACGGCCTGCTGTAGCTCGCCCGACCACCCCTGCAGTGTGCGGGAGGGTGTCAGGGTATGTATCGTCTCCTTCAGCAGGTCGTTGATCCTCTCGATCAGACCCGATGCCTGGGTGTGGTAGGGGATGTGAAACAGCCACAAGATCCCCTCCTCTGCCGCCCAGTTTTGTACCTTGGCCCCTGCCAAGTGGGAGCCCTGTACCTCCCACGGTACTCCATAGATGGAGGAGAGGTTCTGCAATCCCTTGATGGTGCCGTTCTGGTCAGCCCTTTCACAGGGTACCTGAGTACGTGTCTACCACCGTTAGGGCATATTGCTTTCTGTTATGGCGTGGGAGAGGTCTGATATAATCTACCTGCCACACGCGACCTGCTCCCGTGTCAAAGCGAATATGGCCCGGTGGCACCGTCGGCCAACCTCGTGGTTTTACCTGCTGGCAGATGGGGCAGTTCACGACCGTGGTCTTACACTGGTCCATTGTAAGGGCGACCCCGAACCGTTCTGCCCAGCGACGTGTACCATCGGCCCCTAGGTGGCCGCTCTTACGGTTCACACATGCAACTAGGGCACTGACGTCAGGTTCATCAGGGGGAAGGGTTGCGCAACATATCTGGGTCGCCTGGTCCACCGTGGCATTATGGATGGACTCCTGGGTTTTTCTGTGTGTATGAGCATCCACGTGGTGGACCAATATGCATCTCTGGGCCGCTTGGTCCCAGATATAGCGCCGATGTTCCTGGCCACAGAGGGGCGTCCGAGAATTTCCCACCCCGTTTCATGCCACCGCACCATCAACACCGGCATACCGTTGGCCACTACCCAAGAGTCGGTTTAGATGTAGACTGGCCCGGTGGAGTTCTGTAGCGTGAGTGCCACTGCTGCTAGCTCGACCAATTGACTGGACCCTCCCGCTCCCTCTTTTGTCACTGTTTTCCCCGTGGCAGGATGAGGTGCCGCCGCCTTCCAATGCTGCTTCCCATTTTCCAGCGATTGGAGCCGTCTGTGAACCAGGCAATGCCGCTTCTGCTTGGGATCGAGGGAGTCGAAAGGTTGACCCCAGGACACGGGGGAGGGTGCCATCTCGGGAATGTCTTGGAGTGATTCCTGGGATTGGGCAAAGGACATGACCTCTTCGTGGAGTCGGATGACACCTTACGGACTGGGCTCGGCCTGGTCCGCGATGTACGGCTTCCACTTCACCATCGAGGACCTCTGGGCTCTGTCGTCTTTGTGAGTGGAGTCGGGGGACTTGACCCATCGCATGATGGGCAGATGGGGGCGAAGGATGACGGGGTCAGAGCCAGTTAGGTGTTCTGTGGCGAGGAGGCCAGGTAACAGGCCAGCAGCTGGCGCTCGAAAAGGCTGTAGCGGGCAGCAGCCTCCGGCAAGGACCTGGTCCAGAATCCAAGCGGAACTCTGCGCCCCTGGGTCCTTTGCCAGAGGCTCCATTCAGCGACCGACTCGCTACTGGAGACATGTAGTTCAAACGGGTCACCTTCCTGACGAGGGTGCAAGGGGCAGGGCTTGCTCCACAGCTCGCTTTGCTGTCTCAGAGGCAGCCTGCTGCTCAGGCCCCAGGAAAAGGTGGCCTTTCTTCGGGAAACCCTATGGAGGGGTCTCAGGATCATAGTAAGGTGCAGGATATGCTCTCTCCACTAACCAAGGAGTCCCACGAACCTCTGTGTATCGGCTTTGTTCTTGGGGACAGCAAAATTCAAAGTTTTGTCCCATGCGGGCTCAGGGATCTCTCTCCCGCCGGCGAGATAGCGGATTCCTAAGAACAATACATCCTGGGCTGGGCCTTACACCTCTTCCATATTAATGGCCCAGCCCCGCTCTCTGAGAGAAGAAATTACCATGTCAAGGGCTTCTGCAACAATTGCCTTGGAATGGCCTTGCAGCAAGACATCATCGATGTAATGGGTGGCTACCACCCCCGGGGGGAGTTCAATGGTCTGCAAATCCCGTGCAATTAACCCATGGCATATGGTTGGACTGTGGATTTACCCTTGGGGGATGCGTCTAAATGTATATTGCATCCCGTCCCAGGTAAAGGCAAACTGATCCTGGAAGGCATTGTGGAGGGGGATGGAGAAGAGAGCATTGGCCAGATCTATAACGGCATACCATGACTTGTCTGGGCGCCCTGACACATTCTCCACGAGGGTGACTATATCGGGTACTGTGGTGGCGAGGAGGGGTGGGGGCAGCCTCGTTGAACTACCGGTGGTTCACCGTCATGCGTCAGGTCCCATTCTTTTTCCGGACAGGCCAGACGGGGCTATTGAAAGGGGAGGCTGCGGGCCCAATAACTCCCTCCCGTAGCAAGTCTTGCACAGCCTCAGTGATATCCTAGTGTCCTCCCGGTACCCTATACTGTCGGCTGTAGACTACCTGCGAGGGAGGGGGGACGACATCTGGCTCCTATTTAGTCGTCCTGACCACCACCGTGGCTCGGGCGATTCCGAAACTAAACTTGCCCCGACTAGTGTGTAGGGACTGTCCCTTTAGGACACTTATCCCCAGTATACATTCGGGCGAGTCCGCAATTAAAACGGCCACCGTTTGGGGGAGGGGGGGGGAGGATGGTTCCCGACGGCCATGCAGACCTTGACTTCCTTTGCTGGCAAAAGGGAACACCCCCCCAACCCCTCAACTTGCATCTGTGGCCCGTTCCAAATCGTGGGGTTCCCTGGTACATTGGTGTGCTGGGCACCCGTGTCGACGAGTGCCATCGACCTCTCTACATTCCCTTTTCCCCAGTGTATTGCTACAGGTACAGGTGGCCTCAGATCCCCCGGGCGCAGAAGGGTGCTGGAGCAGACCCGCTGGGGTTCCCTGGCCTTCATCAAATGGGACGGAACGGGGGGTCTGCCACTCCATGGGTGAGGGCTCTTGTGGGCGGAACTGGGCCATCTCCTGCTGCAACAGGTCCCGTAGCTGAGCCATGAGTGCAGGAGAGGACGTTTTAGGTAAGGGAGGAGCAGAGGCAACGTCTGCCTCTGCAGGGCCCGGTTGTTGGGGGCACCCCGAGCCAGGATTGGAGCCGGGGTGACCCCAGGTCTTTCTGTGGCCAGGCTTCTCCCTGCAAAGCTCCTTACAGCGCACGTGGAGAGCGGAGGTCGGAGAGCCATCCACCCCTGCGTGCAACAGATCTAAGTACAGCTGCCTGCGTGTGGGACGGGGGGAGGTGTCCCCGGCCCTCATATCCGATCTGCGGACCATGACGGGAATCCCCCGATTCATGTACTCAAATCCCTCCAAGAGGGTGATGGCATCCCGTACGGTCATCCCCCGATCGGTCCCATGAGGGACAGGACCACCGGTCTCAATTCGGGGCGCGCGGTGGCGACTAGGTAGCCTGCTAGCGCGCTGGTCACCACGTTATTTTCTAAAAGCTCCAGGTCAACTGCCCTCTCGGAAATACCTGTCACCAGTGCCCACTCTCTAATGACCCCTGTGCCCTCGCTGACCATACTCCACTCGGGTCTCCCAAATAGGTCCCATTCTGGAAGGGTAGGGTACCGGGTCCTTACTGCAGTCACTGCCCAGTTCAACAGCGTGGCGTCGTTCTCAGCCCTCCCCGGTGGCACCCGCCGGGCGTTGTTGATGCTTTGCCGGTCGTACAGGCTCCCCGGGGCACACGCTTCCTGGTGGGAGAGGCTCACGTTGGAGGCCCCCCCATCCCACAGCCGGAGCAACCACGCGGCCAGGTGCTCACCCGGCCGCTGGCGGTACCGGTCCGCCAGCTGCGTTAACTCCTTGATGGAGAAGTCCCGGGACTCCGTGATCTCGGAGGGGCTCCGTGCATTCTCCCCCGGGGCTGCCTCATCCCCATTCCCCTCCATCGTGGAGCGGACCCAGGACCGTGTTGGGACGGGTCGAGCCTGCAAGGACAAAGGGGCACAGGGCGGTGGTGGGGCTTGGAGGGGCTCCTGCTCTTCAACAACCCCTTCCTCGTCTGTGTCCATCCATATGTCCCCGTCCCCAATCCATGTGTCCAGCCGGTCGTCGCGCCGGACCAGGGCTGGGATTTTAAAGGGATCTGGCTGCCAACCGGCTCTGCGGGCGGCTTGTCCCTGCTGCACCTGGATATGCCAGCAGGCGAACTCGGTACCCTGGTCCTCAAGGTCATTGGCCCGGTCTGGGCAGTTTGGACAACCTCCTGGAGTGTGCAACACCTTTGTCGGAGGGTCTCTATCTATCTTTCCCTTACTGAATAGGTATCCTGCAACTGGCCGGTAATCTTGACCTGGCGCCTCAGGAGGGATGCTAGGAGCCAGAGGGCACCGCTCAGGCTCCCTCTGGCACTGGGGAACCCAGACTGCTGGAGGAGGGCCACCACGTGTTGTCCCAGTTTCTCACCACGTGGATCTAACTGCTCAGCCCAGTCCACGGGCTTGCTGTGGTTTGCCAGCAGGCTGGCCAAGCTCCCAAATCCCTCACTCTCGTCTCTCCACCCCAGGATCCTCTCCTCCGTCTCTACGCTAGCTTTGTATCCCCAGTTCCAAACATTCTCCTCGTGTTTGTGTCCAGCCAAAATCCTCCAGACCCTGCTCGCTGCACCAAATGTTGTGTGAAATGGTTCTTTTCACCCTGAAGGATCAAGGACTCTCAAACATTAGCTTTGTAGACCAAAGGTAGTTTAATCACAAAGTCAAATGCGCGACAGAATGTAAGGGAACAGACACAAGCTCACTCACGCACGGGATACCACGAACAGGAGAGGGGATCGCAACTGGGGTAAAGTACACTCATTCACACACACACACACACACACACACACAAACACAAACACACACACACACACACACACACACACACACACACACACTGATACAAACAAGCACACAATAACAATGTACAACTTCAGGATGTAACACTTCAATGCCTGTCCCACACAAGCATTGGTTCTAATACTACCCGGAGTCTGAGTGAAACGCTGCCTGACCATGTGGTGATGCACTCTTGCCAGTGATCTCTAGAGCGTTGCCTCACTACTCCTGGGGTCGTCAAAAGAGGAAGGGTTAGAGGATGCAGCCCTTTTTATGTTGTTAGGAGGCTGGGTGGAACCTCACTGTTGTGATTTAAACGAGCCAATGGTGTGGGGGTCAAAGACAAAGGTTCCTGCCACAGCCAATGGTCAGGCAGGTTCAGAGACAAAAAGGTCCTCTTACACCTGAGGGGTGGGTGGAGCCGCACCTTGATTGACAGTAGTATCACTTCCAATCAAAGGAGCAATGTTGTCCTCCGGTCAGCGGGTGTCAGTGTCATTACTGTCACGTGACAGCCATGTGGATTTCTCACAACACTCATCACTCCGGGATGAGCTCAATGTCTTTGATGCACACTTTGATAGGGAGAAATGTGACACACCCACACGAGCCCCCGCATCTCCAGATGACCCTGTAATCTCAGTCTCTGAGGCCGACATCCGGGCTTCCTTGAAGAGGGTGAATCCACGAAAGGCGTCTGGTCCAGACGGCAAACCTGTTCGAGTACCAGAGATCTGTGCAGACTGACTTGATGGAGTGTTTATGGACATATTCAACCTCCGTCTTCTGCGGTAAGCAGTTCCCATCTGCTTGGAAAAGTCATCCATTGTACCACTGCCCAAGAAGTGCGTGGTGACCTGTCTCAATGACTGCAGTCTGATGTGCTTACATCAACGGTAATGAAGTGCTTCGGGAGGTCAGTCATTGTGCGATTCAAATCCTACCTCAGAGATTACCTGGATCTGCATCAATTTGTCTCCCACCACCAGCACTAATAAATCTACAGCAGATGTGATTTCTCTGTCTTTTCACTCTGCTCTGGACCATCCGGACAACAGGAACACATACGTCAGGCTGCTGTTCATCGACTACAGCTCGGTGTTTAACACAATCGTCCCATCCAAGCTCATCATCAAGCTTTAAGACCTGGGCCTCTGTGCTTCCCTCTGCAACTGGATATTCAACTTTCTCATCAGCAGACCTCAGTCTGTGAGGATTGTTAACAACATCTCCTCGCTGACCATCAACACAGATGCACCTCAGTGCCAAATGCTAAGCCCCCTGCTCCACTCTCTATAAACGCATGACTGCGTGGCTAAGCACAGCTCCAGATACAAATTTACCGATGACACCACCGTTGTTGGATAAATAACAGTAAATGATGAGTCAGTTGACCGGAGAGAGACACCTGGTTGAGTGGAGCCACAACAACAACCTCTCACTCAATGCAGTAAATCTAAAGAGTTGATTGACGACTTCAGGAAGGGGAAGAAGGGTGAACATGCATCAGTCTACATTGGGTGATTGGCGGTGGAGAGAGTCAGCAGTTTAAATTCTGGGCGTTAAAATATCGGATGAGCTGTCCTGGGCCCTGCACATCGATGCAGTCACAAGAAAGGAGTGCCAGAGTCATTACTTTCTTTGGAGGTTAAGGAGGTTCAGCTTGTCAACGAAAATTCAAACAAACTTCTTCAGAGGTACTGTTGAAAGTATCCTTACTGGTTGCATCGTGGTCTGAACGGCAATTCGAATGTGCAACAACATAAGAAGCTGCGGAGAGCAGTGGACTCTGCCCAGTACATCACGGGCACATCCCTCCCCACCATCGGTGGTATCTACAGGAACAGCTGCCCCAAGAAGGCATCATCCATCTTCAAGGTTCCCCACTATCCGGGCCATGCTATCTTCTCGCAGCCACCATCGGGCAGGAGGTACAGAAGCCTGAAGTCCCACACCAACAGGTACAATAACGGATACTTCCCATCAATCATTCGATTCTTGAACCAACCACACAACCCTCATCAATGGAGTTCACCAAAACCATAACACTTTCATCAATTTACAATAAAATAGTCCTTGCTTTTATTTGTTCTAATTGTGTTCTTTCTTGTAAAAAATGTTTAATTTATATTTCTCTTGTGAATGTTGCTTATTTGATGCCATGTACCTGTGATGCTGCTGCAAGAAAGTTTTTCATTGCACCTGTACACACATGTGCTGTGCACATGACAATAAACTCGACCTTGACTTTGACTTTGATCATTCCACCAACTAAATCCAATGTGTTTGTTCTTTTTTTTAATGTCAAAAACATCTTTTTCTTGGGTGTTGTGTTCAATGGGCCAAAGATAGCTTTCAACAATTACATCCACCCTTCAAGAATTTTGTTATATTTCTTGGAAGAAATGGAAGCAGGATTACACATTACACAAATTTATTCATCAAAACAATTATTGGCGTTAGCTGCTTTTAGTTGCTTGTTTCAATTAATGAAATGAAAATCAAAAAATAAAGATGCCTTCCAAATCTGCTCCCTGGTGACTGAGGTAGGGTATAAATACAACAGACTGTGAATGCAGTGTATTGTGTGTTTTAAGTTTTCAACAGCAATGCATGGAGTTGCACAAATCTTGGGGTTGGCCATTTGCTATTCCATCATTGCAGTCATCGGCATTCCTGGTAAAGTATTGGTGTTAATTATCAATCTGCAAAATGTTGTGAAATCTTGCATCAGTGCTGTGTTTACTGGGATTGTCGCTTTCTGTCAATTGTAGATTTTTACCTCTGCTGTTCTCCCAGCATCATTCATACCCTTCAATTGTTTTCTCCCATTGCTTGTACCATTTGAATTGAATATTTATTACCTTTTAAATTTTATTTCTTCAGAGTGCATGTCATCAAAATTAGCATTACAATTTCTACTTTGCTAATCCTAACATTCAATGGTTTTGTAACCTGTTATATAATCCCTTTTCATTCTGAGGGTAAACACCCAACTATAATGGAAGCAATTTCTTTTCTTATGGCACTTGTATGAACAGTTTCAAACCAATCTGACACCAAACTAACATCAAGGAGTTTAAAACAAGATGTGGAGTGTTTAGAAAACAGCACGAGAGTATTGAAATCGTGGAACTGAGGATCCAGTCAGTGCAGAACGGGAATTGGAACTGGAGATGTTGTGATTCAATGTACTGGTTGCAGAGAGGTGATGAAAGTGAATTTCTGGAGAGTGCAATGTGGAATATCGGTCATTGATGAATCCATATGGATGGGATTTTAGCTCAAATCAGTGGAGGCAAGAGGAGGAGTGCACGGTGTAATAGGGCTTGATATTGGTATTCTTGGTGAAGGAGGCAAATTGTGGGTTCCATAAAACTTCATGCAGATTGGACAAGTCAGATTAATAGTGGTGCATGTGGGGAGGGATGTTTGGTGGATGAAGACGTACATGTGAAAGGGACATCTGAGGTAGCACAGCTTTGCAGCAGTGATCTGTGATTTAACTGAGTTATGAAGATTTACAATGTTGGGCCAGTTGGTGCACTCTCTCTGTGCCAGTGGAAAAAGCCTCATCCCACATTTTAGCACCATGTCTATAGCGCTCTTCAAATACACAACCAAATATGGTTTAAATATGGAAATATCACTTTCGGGAAGTGAGTTCTAAACATCCATCTGGATGTCTTCACAAGAGGTGGGGTCGATGGCATTGTTGTACCAGAGGGAGAAATATTGGATGGGGTGAAAATCGTGGAAAAAGCTTACCTCAGGATTTTAAGTCATGTGGAAAAGATGACGAACAACATGAAAAGCAGTGGTATTGATGGTGTTGAAGTTATCAGTGGAAGATAATGTTCTTGTTCTGGTTCTTTTCCAGTGATAGAATCTCTGGTAAGATCCAAACTGAAGTATGTTGCAGTATCACAGGGCAATTATTCACATGACAGAATTCTGAGTGGGATAACTGTCTGTCAACTCAGTTTCAAGTCTCAAAACAATAAAAGTCGCCCTGAATATCGTGAAGTACAATTTTATCTGAGTTCCAATTTTTTTCTTCATTGTCACACACACACATTCAAAGATCAAAAAATACACCACACACCACACACTTTCAAGAAAAAAGACGCCACACACATAAAATTCACGCCACCCACAAAAAACACACCACACACTAAAAATACAAAACATACATTCTAATCACCACACACATGTACACACGCCTTACAAACACCACACCCGTACTCTCACACCACACACACGCAGACACACACACACACACACACACACACACACACACACACACACACACAATCACTGACATACATGCACTCCCTCTGTCTTCCTCTATTGCAGCTAACTTGGCCGTGATTGGGGTAATGCTCCGCAGGCGATGCGGTCTCTCCAGATGTATCTCTGTCTACCTGCTGTCGATGGCGATGGCCGACCTCCTAGTCATTATCACGGGCGTGATACTAAACCGGATTGTTCCCATCACTCTACCGTCCGATTTCCAGACCATCGCTCCTGCCTGCAGTATGAATCTCGCGGTCGCTTACGCCATAAGAGACTGCTCCGTCTGGGTGACGGTGATGTTCACCTTTGATCGCTTTGTGGCTATTTGCTGCCAAAAATTAAAAACAAAGTATTGCACGGAACGAACGGCGGCTGTGGTGATCGGAACGGTTACCGCCCTGGGCTGTTTCAAAAATGTATTTAATTACTTTGCATTTGAACCTCCACATAAAACCGAGCCCACACCATGCAAAGTTAAGTCAGCATATTATACCTCACCTGGATGGGCAGCACATGACTGGATTGATAGCATTTTAGTCCCTTGTCTGCCATTCGTTCTAATTCTGCTCTTCAACTTCCTAACCGTCAGGCACATTTTAAGTGCCATTAGAATCCGCAGGAGACTCCAGTGCAGCGGGAACAGTGAGAGACAGTGTGATCCAGAGACGGACAGCCGCAGGAAGTCTATCGTCCTGCTCCTAAGTATCTCGGGTATCTTCATACTCTTGTGGCTACTGACACTGATAACTTTCCTTTACATTCGCGTTACCAATTTCTCTTACTTTTCAGGTTCCAATTTCAGTGACTCAATTTTCCCTCTAGAAGAAAGTGGGTTCGCGCTTCAGTTCTTGTGTTCCTGCGTGAACCCATTTATTTATGCAGGGACACAGAGTAAGATCAGAGACGAGATAAAGCTGGGGATGAAATATCCACTGACTCGCATTAATAAATTACTGAAATAAAGTTATAATTCTTTAGGAACAGTTTATGTTGCAAACCGCCCTCATCAACAGCACTAGGACAGTGGTACGAAAGGACCTTGAAGTATAAGTAATTGTAATCGTTTTCCGGGGTAATTTGAAAGTGACTGAAGAAAACTGTCAGTCCCCCTGTTAGACAGATCAGCTATAAAATAGGGGCTTAAAATAAGGGTAAAGTAGTCATCATGGCCTCATCGTTGACTGTCCATTTCCCTCCACAGATGCTGCTCGACTCACAGAATTCCTCTAGCAGTTTGTCTGTTGCTCCACATTCCATCATCTGCAGTCTCTTGTGTCTCCTGTGTTAACTCCTTGTTGGCTGGGTAATCAAATTGGCAGATGTGTCCTTGAGGATGTGAGTTCATTGAATGTCGGCGAGACGGGTTCCTTGAACATGATGTTGGAGGTGCAATCAGAGGCAGGATACCTAAAGATACACATTAATCAAAATAAACACTGCAGATGCTGGAAATCTGAAACAAAAGCAGAAAATGCTGGAAAACTCGGGTCAGACAGTGTCTGTGGGAAGTAAGCAAGTTAACATTTTACATCAAAGGTCTCTTTGTCAGAACTGTGGGAGGGTGGGGATGGGTGTTTGACTCCATCCCACTGCAACCAGTCCAGGCCAGTCTTACCCCCACTACCGGAGGCAATTTAATGATTAGTGTTCTGGTTACAGAGGAATATGGCCAAATGTGGAACATGGGACTAGCTCAGATGAGCCCCTTTGTCGACATGGTCAGTTGGGCCCAATGGCGTGTTTCTGTGCTCTGTGCTTCCCTGTCTCCTAATGACAAGAAGTTGAAAAGGCCACATGATGACTAAAAAAAGTAACAAGACCTTTGAGCAGATGCCATCCCCACAGCAACATGACTGGGAAGAGGACCGGACTTGCAGCTCAATATTCTAGGATATAGATGCTATCGGCATGACAGAGGCACAGTTCAGTAAGGAGGGGGTGTTGCATTTTTGATAAGAGAGGACAAACAGCTGTGCTTAGAGATTACATTCTTGGGGGATTATCTAGTGAGGCCAAATGGGCAGAACTTAGAAACAAGAAGGGAAGGGTCAATCTAGCGAAGCTGTGTTATAGACACCCATACCTCCCTCCAGAAATCAGCGGGAACTTGAGGAGCAGATGTGTTGAGAACGTGCTCATAGCTGGAGGAATAACAGGGTTGTATGAGTGGGAGATTTTACTTTCCCCGTTGTTGACAGGTTTATCCACTGATAAGGGCCTAGGTGGGGTGGAATTTGTCCAGGCAAGTTACCTGAGTCAATATATGGAGCGCCCTATTTGAAAGGGCACAATACTGGACCTTCTCGTAGGGGACAAGGCAGGGGGGTAACTGAAGTGGCAGTGAGGTAGCACTTTGGCTCGAGTGACTGGAACTCTTTCAGTGGTCGAAGTTCAGGGATCTTATGCAGGATGTTAGGGATAAGAATGTCCCGGTGAGGCAGAGAAGGAATGGCAGGGTGAAGGAACCGTGGGGGACGAGAGAGGTGGAACGACTTGTTAGGGAGAAGAAGGTAGCGTACGTGAGGTATAAGCAGCAAGGTTCAGACAGGGCCCGTGAGGAATATAGGGTAGCAAGGAAGGAACTTAAGAAAGGGCTGAGGAGAGCTAGAAGGGGACATGAAAAGGCTTTGGCTAGTAGGGTTAAGGAAAATCCCAAGGCCTTTTTCAAGTACGTGAAGGGTAGGAGGATGGCTAGGGTAAGGGTAGGTCCGATTAAGGACAAAGGTGGGAGAATTTTCTTGGGGGCGGCGGAAGTGGGAGTAGTTCTCAATGAGTACTTCTCTTCGGTATTCACCAGGGAGAGGGGTCTTTATGATGCGGAAGGGAGTGCTGATAGGGGTAATGTTCTCGAGGTTGTAGATATCAAGAGAGAGGATGTGTTGAAGTTGTTACATAATATTAAGACAGATAAATCTCTGGGGCCTGACGGGATTTTTCCCCAGGCTGCTTCGAGAGGCTAGGGAGGAGATTGCTGAACCGCTGGTAAGGATCTTTGAGTCCTCGTTGTCTACGGGGGTGGTGCTGGAGGATTGGAGGGTTGCGAATGTTGTCGCCTTGTTCAAAAAAGGTAATAGGGATAGGCCAGGGAATTATAGACCGGTGAGTCTCACGTCTGTGGTGGGTCAGCTGTTAGAAAGAATTCTGAGGGATAGAATCTAGGAACACCTGGAGAATCATGGACTGATTAGGGACAGCCAGCATGGCTTTGTGAAGGGAAGGTCTTGCGTCAAAAGCCTGATAGAGTTCTTTGAGGAGGTGACCAGGAAGATTGATGAGGGCAGTGCAGTGGATGTGGTTTACATGGATTTTAGTAAGGCTTTTGATAAGGTTCCTCATGGTAGGCTTCTTCAGAAGGTCACAGGCCAAGGGATCCAATGAAGCTTGGCTGTGTGGATTAGGAATTGGCTTTCATGTAGAAAGCAGAGGGTTGTGGTGGAAGGAGTGCCCTCGGATTGGAAGGCAGTGACTAGTGGTGTCCCGCAGGGATCGGTTCTGATACCTCTACTTTTTGTGATATTTATAGATGACTTAGATGAGGGGGTGGAGGGCTGGGTTAGTAAGTTTGCGGACGACACTAAGATCGGCGGTGTTGTGGATAGTGTGGAGGGCTGTCGGAACTTACAGAGGGATATTGATAGGATGCAGAGCTTGTCTGACAAGTGGCAGATGGAGTTCAATCCGGCGAAGTGTGAGGTGGTACAGTTTGGAAGGACAAACTCCAGGGCAGAGTACTGGGTGAATGGCAAGGTACTTGGCAGTGTAGAGGAGCAGAGGGATCTGACAGTTCATATTCACAGTTCATTGAAAGTTGCCTCACAGGTGGAAAGAGCGGTTAAGAAGGCCAATGGGTTGTTGGATTTCATAAATCGCGGGATTGAGTTTAAGAGCTTTACAAAACTCTAGTTAGGCCACACTTAGAGTACTGTGTTCAGTTCTGGTCACGTCATTATAGGAAGGATGTGGAGGCATTGGAGAGGGTGCAGAGGAGATTTACCATGATGCTGCCTGGATTGGAGAGTGTTGAATATGAGGAGAGGCTTGAGGTGCTTGGGCTTTATTCACTGGAAAGGAGGAGGATGACAGGAGACATCATAGAGGTATATACAATATTGAGAGGAATAGATAGAGTAGACAGTCAGCGCCTCCTTCCCAGGGCACCAATGCTCAAGACGAGAGGGCATGGCTTTAAGGTTACAGGTGGGAGGTTCAGGGGAGATGTCAGGGGGAGGAGTTTCACCCAGAGAGTGGTTGGTGCATGGAATGCGCTGCCTGGGGTGGTGGTGGAGGCAGATACATTGGACAGGTTCAAGAGCTTGTTGGATAGGCATATGGAGGAGTGTGGTATGGGGGGTATGCGGGAGGAAGTGGTTCGGTAGTGTGAGGGTGGTCTGATGGACGGCACAACATGGTGGGCCAAAGGGCCTGTTTTGTGCTGTATGGTTCTATGGTTCTATGGTTTAATTCAAAAAAGGTCTCCACAGCTTTTGAAAGTCTAAGTTAGATTCAGAAATTGAACAGTGGATCTTCTCTAAATTTAGGTATGACATAACATCCGGTAACCATTGAGCATGTGTAAGTGGAGTGACCTCCTTCCATTTAAATGACAAGTTAGATGAATTAACAGTACGAATAAGGGCTGGTCTACAGGACATTACAGAGGTCTGGTCACAAGGAAAGAGCTTAATATCCCGGAGTGTTTACTAGTGTTACAGAGCGGTTGGCAGATTCACCAACAGGAAGGAGCAGGGTCGGTCTGATAACACAACGGCATCAGGACACTGGGAAGAAAGGAACAGGAAGTATAGGTAAGTGGAATCATTTTAAGGGGTAATTGGAAAGGACAGAAAAACTGTCAGTCCCCCTGTTGGACAGAGCAAGAAGAAAATAGGGGTTGTAAACTAGGGTCAAGAAATCATCATGGACTCATTGTCGACTGTCCATTTCCCTTCACAGATGCTGCTCGACCCACAGAATTCCTCCAGCAGTTTGTGTGTTGCTCCACATTCCAGCATCTGCAGTCTCTTGTGTATCCTGCGTTCACTCCTTGTTGGTTGAAAAATCAAATTGACAGATGTGGCCTTGAGGATGTAAGTGCATTTGAATGCCGGCGAGACGGGTTCCTTGAACATTATGTTGGAGGTGCAATCGGAGGCAGGATACTTAAAGATAAACAAAACTCAAAATAAAGAAACTGCAGATGCTGGAAACCTGAAACAAAAGCAGACAAATTCTGGAAACACTTGGGTCAGACAGCGTCTGTGGGTTGTAAAGGAGTTAACTTGCTACATCTAAGATACCTTTGACAGAACAGTTGGAGCGTGCTTGACTCCATCCCACTGTAACCAATCCAGGCCAGTCTTTCCCCCACTACTGGAGGCAATTCATGGCTTAGTGTAAGGTTTCAGGGAGAAGTGGGCAAAATGTGTGGAAATGGGAAAAGCTGAGATGAACAAATTGGGTTGTGGGTCCTGTTTCCATGCTCTCTGCCTCTCCTCCTGATGGCCAAGTAGTTGAAAAGGCCACACGATGACTAAAACACTGCCCAGACCTCAGGAGTAGACAGAATCCCCACTAAAGTTATGAAACTCAACTGTCCCACATTGGACTCATGAGTTACCTCAACTTGAAATGGCACCAAGTCATCCTCGTTCCTCAGGGACCAGCGAAGGTGGTGATTTGTTTCTGTGTGAGTACAAGAAGTTGCAATCAATGTTGTTGAAAATTCTATCATTTGATAGAAACAGTTTGACACACTTTGAAAGTACCAGCCTTTTCCCCAAGTGGTAACATTACAATTTGATTCATTATCAACCACACCAACACAGCTCCCTTTGTTTCAGGGTAACAGATTTTCATACATTGAAGAAAGGCTTCCCTGGCCAAGGCAGATGGGGATGCACTCAGTGCAGTGTTAGATGACAACATCCCGGGTTATTGCTGTGTGTGTTGGTCATTACAAAGCCCGAGGGACCCTGGTGGCTCCCTTGAAAACTGGGAGCTGGAGCCTGGTCATAAACATGGGCAGATGTGCAGACAGAAGGTAACGAGGATGGGAGCCAGGTGTGTGGACAGAGTCCGGCTGGGAACAGGGAGAGATGTGGGGATGGAGTGCATTGGGAATGGGGCAGAGTGTGTGGCTGGGATTGTGGGCAGGAATTGCCAGAGGGAGTGGGATGTGTGGGAGGGTGGGAGAGGTGCAGCAGTGGAGAGGAAACTTTTCATCACTCCACTCTTTCAGAAGGAGGGGGGGGGGCAAATGACCAGAAATTATAGGCCGGTTAGCCTGACCTCACTGGTTGGTAAGATGTTTGACTCCACTGTTAAAGATATTTTAGGTTACTTCGAAGTACATGATAAAAACTTCGAACTCAGCATGGTTTCCTTCAGGGGAGAACTTGCCTGACAAATCTGTTGGAATTCTTTGAGGAAGTAACAGGCAGGATAGACAAAGGAGAGAACGTGGTTGTTGTTCTTTTGGATTTTAAGAAGGCCTTCGAAAGGTGCCGCACATGAGGCTGTTCAACAAGATAGGAGCCCATAGTATTACAGGAAAGGTACAAGCATGGATGGAAGATTGGCTGACTGGCAGACGGCAAAGAGTGGGAATAAAGGGGGCCTGTTCTGGTTGGCTGCCGGTGACTTGGTGTTCCTCAGGGGCTGGTGTTGGGTCCGTTACTGTTCTTATTATATATTAATGATCTGGATGATGGAATTGATGGCTTTGTGGCCAAGTCTGTGGATGATACAAAGATAGGTGGAGGGACAGATAATGTTGAGGAAGCAGGGAGTCTGCAGAAGAACTTGGACAGGTTGGGAGAATGGGCACTGAAGTGGCACATGGAATACTGCAGTGTACGGTCATGCACTTTGGTAAAAGGAATAAAGGTGCAGGCTATTTTCTAAACAGGGAGAGAATTCAGAAATCAGAGGTGGATGGGACTTGGGAATCCCAATGCAGGATTCCTAAAAGGTTATCTTGCAGGGTGAGTTGGTAGTAAGGAAGGGAAATGCAATGATAACATTCATTTCAAGAGGACTTGATACAAGAGCAAGGATATAATGCTGAGGGTTAATTAGGCATTGGTAAGACCACATTTCGAGGATTGTGAGCAGTTTTGGGCCCCATATCTAAGGAAGAATTTGCTGGCATTAGAGAGGATCCAGAGGAGGTTTACGGGAATGATCGCAGAAGTGAATGGGTTAACGCATGAGGAGCATTTGACTGTAGAACAAGGGCTGAGGTTCTGCAGAATGAGCACAGGGAGTTGCGTAAGAATTTAAGAAGCAGGACCTTGAGGGAAGTGATCTCCGGATTACTCCCAGTGCCACGTGCCAGCGATGGCAGAAATAGAAAGAGAGGCCAGATAACTTTGTGGCTGAGGAGCTGTTGCAGGTGGCAGGGATTCAGGTTCTTGAGGGACAGGTTGCATTTGAACCAGAGAGGAACCAATATCCTTGAAGGGAAATTTGCCAATGCTGCATGGGAGAGTTTAAACTATATCGACAGGGGGTTGGGACCCTGAGCAGGAGCAAGTCATGGGATAAAGCAGTAGCCAGTGAGAGCAAGTTTAGTGATCAGGATAGCAAAGGGCACAGTAAAGGCAGGGAAAGGAATACCCAGTTAAACTGCATTTATTTCAATGCATGAGGTTTGACAGTTAAGGCGGATGAACTCAGTGCATGGATTGGCACGGAGGACTGGGATGTTACGGCGATAACAGAAACATGGCTGAGAGAAGGGCAGGACTGGAAGCTCAATGTTACAGTATGCAGATGCTATCAGCATGACAGGGGTACAGGTAAGTGAGGAAGGGGTGTTGCCTTTTTGATAAGGGAGAACATAACAGCAGTACTTAGAGATGACATTCTTGGGGGATTGTCCAGTGAGGACATAAATGGTAGAATTTAGAAGCAAGATGGGGAGAGTCAATGTGGTGGGGCTGTATTATAGATCTCTTAATAGTCAGTGGGAATTTGAGGAGCAGAAGTGCAGAGAAATGGATCATAGCTGTAAGAATAATAGGTTTGTATTCGTGGGAGATTTTAACTACCCTGGGAAATATTAGACCACCCAGTATCTTAAGGGGTTGGATGGGGTGTAATTTGTGAAACATGTACAGGGAGCTTCCTGAGTCAATATATCAAAGGTCCTACTTGAGAGGGTGCAATACTGGAAAAACTCTTAGGGACCGAGACAGGGCGGGAAACTGAAGGGGCAGTCAGGTAGCACATAATTCTATTGCGTTTAAGATAGTGATGGAAAAGGATAGGACAGGTCCACAGTTGAGGGGACTAAAATGGAGCTGGGCTAATTTTGGGGGAATTTTTTAGGATCCTTCAGAGGTCGATTGGATAAGCCTTTTTGAAGGGAAAAGAAAGTATAGCAAGTGGGAGGCTTTTAAGAGTGTGATATCAAGAGTGCAGGAGCAGCATGTTCCTGTTTGGGTGAAGGGTAAACCTGGACAGTACTGGGAACCTTGGCTGATGACACAGATCGAGGCTCTGGTCAAGAAAAAGTAAGAGGCATTTGTTCGTTTTAGGAGGTCGGGAACGAGTGAATCCCTTGATGACTATAAAAAGTAGGAGTACACTTAAGAGGGAAATCAGTAGGGTAAAGAGGGGGATGAGATGGATCTGGCAGGTAAGGTTAAGGAAAATCAGAAGAGTTTCCATACCTATATTGAGAGTAAAAGGGTGGCTTGGGACAGAGATCCTCTCAGAGATCAGCAGGGATGCCGATGTCTTGAGCCACAGGAGATGGTTGGGATTTTTAATGAATATTTCTCCTCAGTGTTTACTGAGGAGAAAGTCATGGTTGCTTAAGAGATAAAGGAAACCAGAGATGACGTTTTAGAGATCATTCACACTACCAGTGAGGAGGTATTTGCAACTTGCCTGAGGGCATGTACCACCAGACTTAAGGACAGCTTCTACTCCACTGTGATCAGACTATTGAACAGTTCCCTTATACAATGAGATGGACTCTGACCTCACGATCTACCTTGTTGTGACTTTGTACATTATTGCACTGCACTTTCTCTGTAGCTGTGACACTTTACTCTGTACTGTTATTGTTTTTTACCTGTACTACATCAATGCACTCTGTACTAACTTGATGGAACTGCACTGTATAATGAATTGACCTGGAAGATCGGTTTGTAAGACAAGTTTTTCACTGTACCTCGATATAAGTGACAATAATAAACCAATACCAATACCAATAAATTGAGATGGATAAATCCCCACAGCCTGTCTGAGTGCATCCTCTGATTTTGTGGGAGGTTGGAGGAGAAATTGCGGAGGCCCTTTCGGAGATATGTACTTTGTCATTAGCCACTGGTGAAGTCCCCGAAGACTGGAAGGTGGCTAATCTTCTGTTGTTTAAGAAGTGTCGTAAGGAAAGCCAGGGACATACAGGTCGGTCAGCCTGCCATCAGCAGTGGGAAGTTACTGGAGGGAATTCTGAGGGACAGGAAGTACCAGCATTTCAACAGACAGAGACTGATTAGGAGCCAGTGTGGCTTTGTGCATGACAAGTATTGATTGATGAACCTTTTTGAGTTTTTGAATACGTAACCAAAAAGGTAGCTGAGGGTAGGCAGTGGATGTTTCCTTCTTGGACTTTGGCAAGGCCTTCGACAAGGTCCCACATGGTCGGCTGGTCTGGAAGGTTATGTCTCATAGAAAGTAGGGAGAACCAGTTACGTGGATTCAGAATTGGCTCAGAAGTAGGAAGCAGAAGGTAGTGTTTGAAGGTTGTTTCTCAGAATGGAGCCAAGAGTCTGGTGGTGTGCCGCAGGGACCCTTGTTATTCATTATTTATATAAATGACAAGTTGTTGCATTTTGGTAAGACAGACCAGGCTAGGATTTGGACAGTAAATGGTTGGGCCCTGGGGAGTGTTGTAGAAGAGAGAGACCAAGGGGTGCAGGTACATAGTTCCTTGAAAGTGGAGACACACTCAGACAGGGTGGTGAAGAAATGGCACACTTGCCTTTATCGGTCAAGATACTGAGTACACGAGTTGGGACGCCATGTTACAGCTGTACAAGATGTTGGTGAGGCCACGTTTGGAGAATTGCACACAGTTCTAGTGGCCCTGCTACAGGAAGGATGTCAGTAAACTGGAAAGGGGGCAAAAACCATTGATGAGGATGTTCCCGGGACAGGAGGGTTTGAGTTATAAGGAGTGGCTGGATCGGCTCGGACCTTTTCCCCGGAGTGTAGGAGGCCGAGGGGTGACTTTAAAGATGTTTATGAAATCACGAAAGGGCAGAGTTAAGGTGAATATCCACAGTATTTTACCCAGGGGAGGGGAGTCCGAAACTAGAAGGCAGAGGTTTAAAGTGAGAGGGGAAAAATTTATTTGAGGGGCAACTTTTTTCCACACAGAGGATTGTGTGTAAATGGAATGAGCTGCCAGAGGAAGTTGTAGAGGCAGGTACATATATGACATTTAAAAGACATGTGAATGTACACGGACAGGAAAGGTTGAGAGGGATACGGGCCAAACCCCAATAACTGGGACCTGCTCATTTGGGCAACTTGATCGGCGTGGATGAGTTGGGCGGAAGGGCCTTTTTCCGTGCTGTGACACTCCTGCTTATGGTGGACCAAACACATCAGTTGGACTCACATCTACATTCCAGGAAAGAATCAACGTCTAATGTTCCTCTTTATCCCTCGCACATTCTCCCTCATGGTCTCTCACGCATCAGTTATTCTCCAATCTCCAAAGTACTCCGTGGCAAAGCATCAGCCTCACATCTGATGTCAATATCAGCTGCCCTGAAAGATCGAGCAATCTCTGTGGAGGGTGCTCCAGTGATCCCCACCATGCAGAAGCTACGATGTCATCAAGTTGGTCAACCAATGAACAGTCAAGGAATTCTGATGAGAAACAAATCAGGAGACAAAGAGCATCCTTAAAAATCAAGCAGCGTGCCCATATTTTTATATTTTCCGTGAGCTGCACTGATGCAGAGAAATAGACTATAATCCTTGGTACCATCTCCTCACAGAGGGAACCATCTGCTGGTGACACAGACCTCAATCAGTGAGGATTTGTAACAACATCTCCTCCTCGCTGACCATCAATACAGGTGCACCTCAAGGCAGCGTGCTTATCCCCCTGCTCCACTGTCTATACACACATGACTGTGTGGCTAAGCACAGGTCCAATGGTGTCTTCAAATTCACCAAAAACACCACTGTTCTTGGACGGATCACAGGTGGTGATGCGTCAGCTTACCGGAGTGAGATAGGACATCTGGGTGAGTCCTATCACTCACTCAACGTCAGTAAAACTGAAGAGCTGATTGTTGCCTTCAGGAAGGGGAAGGAGGGTGAACATGCACCAGTCTACACTGGGGGATTAGCAGTACAGTGATTCAGCAGCTTTAAATTCCTGGGTGCTAATATATCAGATGACCTGTCCTGGGCCCTGCCCATAGATGCAGTCACAAGGAAGGCGCGCCAGTGTCTTTAATTTTTTAGGAGGGTAAGGAAGTTTGGCTTGTTAGCAAACAGACTCATAAACCTCTGCAGATGTACTGTTGAGAGTATCCCAGCTGGTTACATCATGGTCTGAACAGCAATTCAAATGCACAGGACTTTAAGAAGCTGTAAAGAGTCATGGACTCAGCCCAATACATCACGGACACTTCCCTCCCCACCATCGGCTGTATCTACAGGAGCCGCTGCCACAACAAGGCAACATCTGGGACCATAGATGCCACCTTTTTGCAGCGACCATTGGGCAGGAGGTACAGAAGCCTGAAGTGCCACCTCATCAGGTTAAAGAACAGTTGAGACAGGGAAAGGATGGGAGGGAGGGTAAATGAACCATGGTTGACAGGAGAGGTGAAGCATTTGGTCAAGTGGAAGAGGGAAGCATACTTAAGGTTGAGGAAACAAAAATCAGGCGGGGCTCTTGAGCATTATGAGTTAGCCAGGCAGGAGCATAAGAAGGGGACATGAGAAGGACCTGATGAGTAGAATTAAGAAACACCCCAAGGTGTTCTACAGGTACGTGAAGAACAGGAGGATGACTCAGATGAGGGTAGAACTGCTCAGGGATAAGGGAGGAAACGTGTGCCTGGAGGGGGAGGAGGTAGGGGACGTCCTTCATGAATACTTTGCTTCAGTACTCACTGGGGAGAGGGACTTTTATAAACGTGGGGTCAGCGGTCAGCATGGAACAGACTAATGTGCTGGAGCATGTTGAGGCTAAGAAAGAGGTCATGGTGGAGCTTCTGCAAAACATCAGGTAAGGATAAGTTTGTCGGGCCAGATGGGATATAGCCCAGGTTCTACAGGAGGCGAGGGAAGAGATTGCTGGGGCGTCGATAATGAAATTTTTGTGTATTTTGTTTTTGAACCTCCACATAAAACCGAGCTCACACCGTGCAAACTTAAATCGGCATTTTATACTTCGCCTGGCTGGATAGCATTTGACTGGATCCATCGGATTTCAGTCGCTTGTCTGCCATTCGTTCTAATTTTGGTGTTCAATTTCCTCATCGTCAGGCACATTTTCAGGGCTATTAGAATCCTCAGGAGATTCCAGGGCAATGGCAACAGTGAGAGACAGAGCGACCGGGAGACGGACAGCCGCAGGAAGTCTATTGTCCTGCTCCTAAGTATCTTGGGTATCTTCATCTTCTTGCGGCTACTGGTACTGATAACTTTCCTCTACGTTCGCATTGCCGACGTCACTTACTTTTCAGGTTCCAATTTCAGTGTTTCAATTTTCCCTCTGGAAGAAAGCGGGTACGCGCTTCAGTTCTTGTGTTCCTGTGTGAACTCATTTATTTATGCAGGGACACAGAGTAAGATCAGAGGCGAGATAGAGCTGAGGCTGAAATATCCACTGACTCTCATCAATAAATTACCAATATAAGCAATTTTTTTCATTGGGAACGGTTCATGTTGCAAACCACCCTCATCTTGTTCTCATCTCGGCTGCTCAGTGCTGTATACATAGAGTTATACAGCATGGAAACAGGTCCTTCGGCATAACTGGTCCATGCCGACCATGTTGCCTCACGGAGACAGTCCCATTTGCCTGCGTTTGGCCCGTCTCCCTCTCAGCCTTTCCTCTCCATATACCTGTCCAAATGTCTTTTAACTATTGCAGTTGTTCCCACCTCTGCAACTTCCTCTGGCAGCTCGTTCCATACACTCACCGCCCTCTGTCCTCACTACTGGATCAATGCTGCGATGTGATGGCACCTTGCTCCTTCCTACTTTATGTTCATCTTGTTCTCTACCATCTCACCTGCTTAGTCTTATATTCATTGAGTTAAACAGCACAGAAGCAGGCCCTTCGGCCCAACAACCCCATGCCGACCATCAAGCCCCCATTTACACTGATCCCTATTTTATTCTCCCCACATTCCCATCATCTCCCTCCAGATTCTACCCCTCACCCACACACTGCGGGGGCAATTTACAGTGGTCCGTTACCCATCCAACCTGCATATCTTTGGGATGTGGGAGGAACCTATGGAGTCACAGGGAAAACGTGCAAACTCCACACAGACAGCACCTGAGGTCAGGATAAAACCTGGGTCTTTGGAGCTGTGAGGCAGCAGCACTACCTGCTGTCCCACTGTGCCGCCCATTTGCAACAAGTTAGACAAATTAGCAGAACCAAGAGGGGCTGGTCTACTGGTCACAAGGAAGAGAGTTGAATATCCTGGAGTATCTATTTGTGTCACAGAGCAGTTGGCAGATTCACAAATATGAAGGAGCAGGTTCGGTCTGATAACACAACGGCATTATGACCTGGTAAGAAAGGAACAGGAAGTATCAATAAGTGGCATCATTTTAGGGAGTGATTGGAAAGAGACAGAAGAAAACTGTCAGTAACCCTGTCGGACCGATCAAGAAATAAATAGGTTCTTAACATTTGGGTAAAACAACCATCATGGGTTCATCGCCGACTATCCATTTCCCTCCACAGATGCTGCTCGACCCACAGAATTCCTCCAGCAGTTTTCTGTGTTGCTCCACATTCCAGCATCTGCAGTCTCGTGTCTCCTGTGTTAACTCCTTGTTGGCTGGGACATCAAATTGGCCGATGTGGCCTTGAGGGTGTAAGTTCATTGAATGCCGGTGAGACGGGTTCCTTGAACTTTATGTTGGAGGTGCAATCGGAGGCAGGATACTTAAAGAGAAACAAAACCCAAAATAAAGAAACAGCAGATGTTGGAAATCTGAAATAAAAGCAGCAAATGCTGGAAACACTCGGGTCAGACAGCGTCAATGGGAAGTGGAAGAGTTCACATTAAATGAGTTAAGTTAAAAGAGATAGCTGAGATGGGCATCTTGGTCAGCAGGTGTCAGTTGGGCTGTTGGGCCTGTTTCCATGCTCCCTGCCTCTCTGCATCTCATCGTGATGGACAAGAAGCGGAAAAGGCCACACGGTGACTAGAAAAACTAACCAGACATCAGGAGCAGTCGGCATTGCCAGTGAAGTTCTGAAAATTGACCGTCCCACGTTGGACTCGCGAGTTTCCTCAGCCTGAAATGGCAGCAAGCCATCCTCTATTCTGAGGGACCAGCGAAGAAAGCGATTTCCATCTGTGTGAGTACAAGAAGTTGCAATCAGTCTTGTTAGCAATTAATTCATTTGATAGAAACAGTTTAACACACTTTGAAAATACCAGCCTTTTTCCCCAAGTGGTAACATTACAATCTGATTCATTATCGTCCACACTAACACTTGTTTCAAAGAAACTGCTTTTCATACATTGAGGAAAGGCTTCAATGTGTGTTTCAAATTAAATTTACTATGCCTTATATCACTTTGTGAACAATTCAAACAAAGTAACATCTTACACGATGATGAATCCTTTCAATGATGTTGCATCATATTGGACTCTGGAGTTGGAGCAAGAGCAGGAAAGTTTAAAAGAGGTAGGTCTCAGGGCTTACCTGTGAGTTTCACTTCACATGAATGTAAGAGAGGCAAATTTGCGAATTGTTAGTTAATAGATGATCGGCTAATTAGCTAATTAACAGCAGCCAATAAAAATAAGGTTGGGTCAGTGGAGCGGCTATTTAGGAGCAGCCGTTGTGAGAGTGGTCTTGTGTAGAAGTGGGGAGCTGCAGCTTTGGCTCGAGGCTTCGGTGTGAGGAGGTGGAGTAAGTGGCCCAGATGTTGGGAGTGAGAGCGGATCTTTAAAAAGGCCTCGGTGAGGAGGCACAGGTGAGGTTTTATTTTACTGTTGATCCTTGATTCTGTGCAGGCAGATGGTAGTTAGGGCAGTGGAATGCCCCTCCTGCACAATTTGGGGAGTCAGGGAACCTCAGGGTCTCCCTGATGACTGCATCTGTGGGACGTCCACCCAGCTGCAGCTCCTGACAGACCAGGTCAAGGAACTGGAGCTGGAGTTGGATGGACTCTGGATCATCTGGGATGCTGAAGGCTTCATGGATGAGATTTTTTCTGAGGTGACCACCAGGTAAGGGGAGTAGGCAATCAGCACAGGGTTCCCCCTGTGGCCATTCCCCTCACTAACAGTTATACCTCTTTGGATGCTGTTCAGGAGGATGTTCTTTCAGGGGCTAGTGGCAGTAGTCAGGTCTCTGGCACTGGGACAGGCTCTGAGGCTCAGAATGAGCACAGGGAGTTGGGTAAGAAGTTAAGAAGCTGGACATCGTGGGCAGTAATCTCCGGATTACTCCCAGTGTCACGTGCCAGCAAGGTCAGAAATAGGAAGAGGCCAGATGAATCTGTGGCTGAGGAGTTGGTGCAGGGGGTAGGGATTCAGGTTCATGGAGCATTGGGATCTCCTCTGGGGTCGAGGTGACCTGTACATGAGGAACAGGTTGCACTGAAACCAGAGGGGAACCAATATCCTTGCAGGGAAATTTGCCAGTGCTGCAATGGAGAGTTTAAACTAGATTGACAGGGGTTTGGAACTCTGAGCAGGAGCAAGTCATGGGATAAAGCAGTAGCCAGTGAGAGCAAGTTTAGTGATGAGGATAGCAAGGGGCACAGTAAAGGCAGGGAAAGCAATACACAGTTAAACTGTTTATTTCAATGCACGAGGTTTAACAGGGAAGGCGAACGAAGTCAGAGCATGGATTGGCTCTGAGGACTGGGATGTTATAGCCATTACAGAAACATGGCTGAGAGAAGGGCAGGACTGGTAGCTCAATGTTCCAGGATACAGAAGCTATCGTCACGACAGGGGTACAGGTAAGTGAGGATTTGGGGGAATTAGGCAGGATCTAGAAGAGTACAATTGAATGAAACTGTTTGAGGGGAAAGGAACGAATAGAAAGTGGGAAGCTTTTAAGAATGTGATATCAAGAGTCCAGGAGCAGCATGTTCCAGTTGGGGTGATGGGTAAACCTGGCAAGTTTCGGGAAGCTTGGCTGATGAGAGAGATTGAGGCTCTCGTCAAGAAGAAGGAGGCATCCATTGGGTTTAGGAGGTTGAGGATGAGTAAATCCCTTGATGACTATAAAAAAATCAAGAGTACACTTCAGAGGGATATCAGGAGGGCAAAGAGGGTATGAGATGAATCTGGCAGGTAAGGTTAAGGAAAATCCCAAGAGGTTCCATCACTATATTAAGAGCAAAAGGGTGGCTGGGGACAGAGTAGGTTCCCTGAGAGATCAGCAGGGCTGCTGATTGAGATAGGTGGGATGTTTGATGAATATTTCTGTGTTTAAAGAGGAGTAAATGATGGTTGCTCAAGTGATAAGAGATAAGTAGAGATATTTTGGAGAACATTCATATTACCAGGAGGGAGGTATTTGTAGCCTTACAGCTCATTGATGTAGATAAATGCCAATGGCCTGACCAAGTGCATCCTCATTTTGTGCGAGGCTGGAGGAGAAATTGCGGAGGCCATTGCAGAGATATTTGCTTCAGTTTGCTTCATCGTTAGTCTCTTGTGAAGTTCTGGAAGACTGGAAGGTGGTTAATGCTGTTCTGTTGTTTCAGAAGGGTAGCAGGAACTACAGGTCGGTCCAATCACCATCAGTCGTGGGGACGTTACTGGAGAAAAGTCTGAGGGACAGGATCGACCAGCACTTGGACAGACAGTCTAATGAGGAAGAGTCAGCATGGTATTGGACATGGAAGTCATGCTTGAAGATCCTTCAGGAGTATTTGAAGAGGTAACCAAAAGAGAGATGAGGGTAGGACAGTGGATGTTGTCTATTTGGAATTTAGAAAAGCCTTCGACAAGGTCCCACATTGTTGGCTGGTCTGGAAGGTTAGATCCCATGGAAACTAGGGAAACCTAGTTTGGGGGATTGGTTCAGAGCTACTCAGCAGAGTCTGGTGGTTGAAGGTTGTTTCTTGGAACGGAGGCCGGTGACCAGTGGCGTCCCGCAGGGGTCGGTGTTGGGACCCTTGTTATTTGTTATTTATAGAAATGATTTGGATGCGAATGCACAAGGCTTGATCAGTAATTTGCGAATGACATGAATTAGGAGATGTTGATGGTGAAGAAGGTTATTTTAGATGACTGGGGGATCTTAGTCAGTTTGGGAAGTGGGCCCTACTCAGGAGGGTGCAGTACTGGACCTTCTTATAGAGAATAAGGCAGGGCAGGTAAATGAAGTGGCAGTCACGGAGCACTTTGGTTCCAGTGACCAGAATTCCATTTTAAGATCGTAATGGAAAAGTATAGGGCAGGTCCATAGATTAAGTTACTAAGATGCAGCAGGATGATTTACCGTGGAGTTAGGCAGGATCGAGAAGAGTATGATTGTATAAGCCTGTTTGAGGAGAAATTATTGAATAGCAAGTGGGAGGCTTTTAAGAGTGTGATATCAAGAGTCCAGGAGCAGCATATTCCTGTTTGGTTGAAGGGGAAACCTGTCAAGTTTAGGTAACCTTGGCTGACAAGAAGTATTGAGGGTCTGGTCAAGAAAAAGAGAGAAGCATTCACTGAGTTTTGGAAGTTGGGAAAGAGTGCATTTAAGTGGGAAATCAGGAGGGTAAACAAAGCGGATGAGATGGATCTGGCAGGTAAGGTTAAGGAAAATCCCAAGAGTTTCTAAAACTATATTAAGAGTAAAAGGGTGGATGGGGACAGAGTAGGTTCCCTTCAAGTACAACAGGGCTGCCTATGCCTTGAGCCACAGGAGATGGATGGAATGTTTAACAAATAATTTTAATGAATACCATTAGTAATGAAATCATGGCTGCTCAAGAGATGAGGGTAAGAAGTAGATATGTTATGGAGAACATTCATATTACCAGGGAGGAGATGTTTGCAGCCTTACAGCACATTAAGGTGAATAACTGCCCAGGGCCTGACCGAGTGTATCCTCGGATTTTGTGGGAGGCTAGGGGAGAAATTATGGAGGTGTTTTCGGAGATATTTGCTTCATCATTAACCAGTGGTGAAGTTCCCAGAGACTGGAAGCTGGCTAATACTGTGCCGTTGTTATCTGGATTCAAAGTTGGCTCGAAGTAGGAGGCAGAGGGTGGTGGTTGAAGGTTGTTTCTCGGAATGGAGACCAGTGACTAGTGGTGTGCTGCTGGGGTCAGTGTTGGGACCCTTGTTCATTTTTTTTATACAAATGATTCGGATGTGAATGCACAAGGATTGGTCAGTAAGTTTGCAATAACATGAAAATAGGAGGTGTTGCTGATAGCGAAGAGGTTATCGTGGATCACAGGGATCTTGAACAGTTAGGGAAGTGGGCCGAGGAGCGGCAAATGGATTTCCATACAGATAAGTGTGAGGTGATGCATTTTGGAAAGTCAAATCAGAGTAGGACTTGCACAATGAGTGGTATGACACTAAGCAGTGTAATGGAACAGAGGGACCCAGTACAAGTGCAAAGCTCATTGGAAGTGGCATCACAGGTATACAGGATGTGAAAAAGGCATTTAGCACGCTGGCCTTCATCAGTGCGGGCATTGAGTTTAGGAGTCAGGACATGATGTTGCAGTTGTATAAGTCGTTGGTGAGGCCACACAGAGTACAGTGTGCAGTTTTGGTCACCTTGTTATTGAAAAGCGTGCAGAAAAGATTTACAAGGATGTTGCCAGGACTAGAGGGCCTAAGTGATAGGGAGAGGTTGGCCAGGGTAGGTGTTTGTTCCTTGGGGCATAGCAGAATGATAGGTAACCTCAGGTTTATAAAATCTAGAGGGGCATAGATAAGGAGATCAGAGCAAACATTTCTAGGGTAGGGGAGTCCAAAACTACGGGGCATAGATTTAGGGTGAGCAGGGAAAGATTTATAAATGACTTGAGGGGCTACTTTTTCTTGCAGAGGGTGGTGAGTACATGAAACGAGCTGCCAGAGGAAGTGGTTAAGGCAGGTACAACAGTATCATTTAAGAAGCACTTGAATCGGCACATGTAGGGGTGGGGCTTGGAAGGATAAGCCCGAATGCTGGAAATTGGGACCAGATGGGTGGGCACCATGGTCGGCATAGACTCGATGGGCTGAAGGGCCTGTATACAAACTGTGTGACTCTGAGTGAAGTAGTTGATAAATATTCTGATCAGACAGTCATTTACTGGAGAGAAGTTACTGCCCCCATGGATAATTAAATTTTTCTACTGGCATATAACTTCCCAACATAGGTTAGTGTTCTATCCTAGATTTCCAATGACCTGATCAAAGCCATATTTTAAGTTGATATTGTCTTTTTATAGATATAACTTCCATTTCATGAATCAATACAATTTTTATTGATGCATCACAGAAAGCATCCTATCTGGATGTATCATAGCTTGGTATGGCAACTGTTCCTCTTGTGACTACAAGAAACTGCAAAGAATTATGGATACAGCTCAGCATATCACAGAAACCAGCCTCTGCTCCATGGACTCGTTCAACATTTCACGCTGTCCTGGTAAAGCAGCCAACATAATCAAAGACCCCACTCACTCCAGGCATTCTCTCTTCTCCCCTCTCCTATAGGGCAGATGATAAAAAAAAGTCACAGCACGTACCACCAAGCTCAAGGACAGCTTCTGTCCAGCTGTTTTGAGACCATTGAACAGTTCCCTCGTGTGATAGGATGCACTCTTGCCCTCACAATCTACCTCATTAATGTCTACCTGCACTGCACTTTCTCTGTAGTCATCACACCTTATTCTGCATTGTGTTATTGTTCTATATTGTACTACCTCGATGCACTGTGGAATGAATTGATTTGTATGAATGGTATGCAAGACAAGTTTTTCACAGTACCTCAGTACTTGTGACAACAATAAACCAATTCCAATTCTAAAAAAGTTGTAAGCACCAAATCACTTTGATTTCATGAAAACTGACACAAACTTTGGAAATAAATATTTCTTAAAGCTAGCAATAGTGTTTTCCATGTCATCTTATCTCAATGTAATTCATGACAACCTTCAGTACCTTATCCAAACCCTGAGAAATACCATCTTGAAGCTGAGTGATTTTTTTACCCCTCACCTCCAGAATGAGAATGTGATTCACTGCAAGCTTTGGAATCCGAGTTTGATCTAGTTCAGCAATGTTCAGTTTCCTAAACTGAGAGGATACTTAATCAGATTAATAAGTTTAATGCAGGTAAACGCAAGGTGTTGAATGTTGGACAGGAAATGGTTGGGCCCTGGGGCGTGTGTAGAACAGAGAGATCCAGGGGTCCAGGTACATGGTTCCTTGGAAGTAGAGACACATGGGGCCAGGTTGGGGAAGAAAGTGCCAGATGCCTTTATCGGTCAGGATACTGAGTACAGGAGTTGGGACGCCATGTTACAGCTGTACAAGACGTTAGTAAGGCCACATTTGGAGAACTGTGGACAGTTCTGGTGGCCCTGCTGCAGGAAGGATGTCAGTAAACTGGAAAGGGGGCAAAAACATTAATGAGGATGTTACCGGGACAGGAGGGCTTTATTTATAAGGAGAAGCTGAATAGACCAGGACATTACTATGGAGCGCAGGAGGCTGAGGGGTGAATTTATTGAGATTTATAAAATCATGAGGGCCAGTATTAAGGTGAAGAGCCACGGTATTTTCCCCAGAGGAGGATTCCAAAACCGGAAGGCAGAGGTTTAAAGTGAGGGGAAAAATTTAAAAGGGACCTGAGGGGCAACTCTTTTCCACCGAGGATGGGGTGTGTCTGGAACGAGCTGCCAGAGGAAGTTGTAGAGGGAGGGACATTTCTGACATTTGAAAGACATATGGACAGTACCATGGACAGGAAAGGTTGAGGGATACGAGCCAATGTCCCTTTAAGGCACCTGGACAGTCGAGTAGAAGTGTGTGTGGGTGTTATCTTCAAGACGGCAAGAATACAATTGGAGCTGGACTGGCTGTTTGCACAGAGACGGAGTGAGACTGACTGACTGCTGGTCTCTGTACCTATGGATGAGGAACCATAGCTGTGTCTGTCACTGCAATCCATGTTTGGATTTTTGGAGCAATCAAGTGGAGTCAACTTTCCCGTTAACCTGTACTGGGCGGCCACGTATCGAATGCTTTCGGGGTGGCAGACACTTCGAAACAAAGCAATGGAGAACTTCAGAGACTGGGGTGTCATCTAGGTTCCATCGTGGAACATGTGGATTTCATAAATTCTCTCTGCATTTTCTCTTCTTTCAACGGTGGTTTTGCAAAAGCCTTTGCTCACGATCTACCTTATGACTTGCTGAACTGAACTTTGAGAACTATTCCTAGACTTGGGGTTTGGGAATTTGCCACACACACACACTTTGAGTTTAGCTTTGGGGTTAATGTTTAATATCTAACATTTTCATTTTTCCTATTATTACAAGTAGTTATTAATAAAATAGTTTCTAACACTGATACACGGCTTGTTGAGTTTCTATTGTTTCTGGTACGTAACAAACTGAAGAACAGATTGTTGACTTCAGGAAGGGGAAGGAGGGTGAACGTGCACCAGTCCACTTTGGAGGATTAGCGGTGGAGAGAGTCAGCAGCTTTAAATTCCCGGGTTTTAGCATGTCAGATAACCTATCCTGAGCCCTGCACATACAGTAGATGCGGTCACAAGGAAAACACGCCAGCGTCTTTACTTTCTTCGGAGTTTAAGCAGGTTCGGCTTCTAATGGAACACTCAAACTTCTACAGATGCACTGTTGAAAGTATCCTGACTGGTTGCATCACGACCTGAATGGCAATTCAAATTCACAAGAGTGTATGAAGATGCAGAGAGTAGTGGACTCTGCCACATGCATCAGTGGTTTCTACAGGAGGCACTGCCTCAAGAAGGCAATATCCATCATCAAAGAACCCCATCATCCGGGCCATGCCATCTTCTCGCAGCTACCATCGGGCAGGAGGTACAGAAGCCTGAAGTCCCACACCACCAGGTTCAAGAACAGCTTCTTCCCTTCATCCACTCAGATCTTGAAGTAACCGGCACAAACCTAGTCACTAGTGTTGAGCAACACCATGACCTCTTTCATCACTTTACACTAAAAATAATAATTTTGGTTCTAATTTTGTTCCTTCTTGTAAAAATTGTGTTGAATTGATGTTTTTCTTGTGAATGCTGAAGAAATGATGCTACGTGCCTGTGATGCTGCTGCAAGTAAGTTTTACATTGCACCTGTGCACAGATGGACTTTTGCAGATGACAAAAAACTCAACTCCGACTTTGATCATTCCACACACTAAATTCTATACGTCTGTACATTTTTAATGCCAAAAATATTTCTTCCAGGTTGGTGTGTTCAATAGGCTGAAGATAGATTTCACCAATTTCATCCACCCGTTAAGACTTTCGTTTTTTTTTTAAATCTTTTTATTAAAGTTCAAATTGATACACATAACAATAGTAATTATATTCATTAATTTTCTTGGAAGAAATCAAAGCAGAATTACACATTATACAGATTTATTCATGAAAACAATGATTGGCATCAGTTGTTTACGTTGCCTGTTTTAATTAATTCAATTAGCATAAAACACAAAGATGCCGTCCTAATCTGCTCCCTGGTGACTGATGTTGGGTATAAATACAACAGGCTGTGAATGCAGTGTATTGTGTGCTTCAAGCTTTCAACATCAATGCATGGAGTTGCTCAAATCTTGGGGTTGGCCATTTACTATTCCATCATTGCAGTCATCGGCATTCCTGGTAAAGTATTGGTGTTAATTATCAATCTGCAAAATGTTTTGAAATGTTGCATCACTGTTGTGTTTACTGGGATTGTTGCCTTCTGTCAATTGTAGATTTTTACCGCTTTACTATTCTCCCAGTATCATTAATACCTTCGAATGGTTTTCTCCCTTTGGTTGTACAAGTTAAATTGAATATTTTATTACTTTTAAGTTGTTTTCATGGTGCATTTGATCACAAATAGCGGTCGAGTTTCTTTGCAACTTCTAATCCTCAATAGTTGTGACACCTGTTATATCAACTCTGCCCATTCTGATGGGAAACATAACTACAGCTGAAGCAATTTCTTTTCTTCTGGCGCTTGTATGAACAGTTTCAAACAAACTTTGACACTAATGTTACACTAAGGAGTTTAAAACAGGGCGTGGAATATTTAGAAAACAACATGAGAATGTTGAATTCGTGGAACTGAGCATTCAGTCAGTCAGTAAGTGCTGGATTGGTATTTGACCTGGAGATTTTGTGATTCAATGTACTGGCTGCAGAGAGGTGATGAACATGAATTTATGGAGAGTGCAATGTGGAAGATCGGTCATTGATGAATCCAGATGGACGGGATTTTAGCTCAAATAAGTGGAGGCAAGAGGAGCAGTGCGTGGTGCAATAGGGCTTGAGATTGGTATTCTTGGTGAAGGAGAAAAATTGTGGGGTATCTTAAATTAAATGTAGATTGGACAAACCAGCACCAGTGATGCATGTGGGGAAGGAGCAGAATGAAATACAGAATCGGTTTGGTGGATGAAGACGTGCATGTGAAAGGGACATCTGAGGGAGCGCAGCTTTGCAGCAGTGATCTGTGATTTAACTGAGTTATGAAGATTTACAATGTTGGGCCAGTTTGTGCACTCTCTCTGTGCCAGTGGAAAAAGCTTCATCCCACTTTTTAGCACCATGTCTATAGCGCTCTTCAAATACACATCCAAATGTGGTTTAAATATGCATATATCGCTTTTGGGAAGTGAGTTTCAAACATCCATCTGAGTGTCTTCACAAGAGGAGGGGTCGATGGCGTTGTTGTACCAGAGGGAGAAATATTGAATGCAGGGAAACTCGTAGAAAAAGATGCTTCCCTCAGGATTTTAAGTCATATGGAAAAGATGATCAACAAAATAAAAATCAGTGGTATTGATGGTGTTGAAGTTTTCAGTGGAAGATAAAGTTCTCTTTCTGGTTCTTTTCCAGAGTCAGATCCTCTGGTAACATCCAAAATGATGTTGCAACATCACAGCGCAGTTAATCACATGATGGAGTTCTTAGTGGGCAAACAGTCTGTCAACTCAGTTTCAAGTCTCAAATCAATAAAAGTCACACTGAATACCATCAAGTAAAATTTTATATGAGTTCCATTTTTTTATTTGTTGTCACACACACGCAATCGTAGATAAAAAAAATAAACCACATATCACGTGCATTCAAAAAATCAGACGCCACATACACAAAATACACACTACCCACATAAAACACACCACACACAAAGAAAGCAGACTCACACACCACACACAGATACACCTTACAAACACCACACATAAACACACAAACACACGTACTCTCACACCACAAACTCACACGCAAGCTCACTCTCACCACACACACACAACCACACACATACACACACACACACACACACACACACACACACACACACACGCAAATGTACAATCATTCCCTCCATTTTTCTCTATTGCAGCTAACTTGGCCGTGATTGGGGTAATGTTCCACAGACGATGTGGTCTCTCCAGATGTATCTCTGTCTACCTGCTGTCGATGGCAGTGACGGATCTCCTGGTCATTATCACAGGAGTGATATTAATGCGGATTGTTCCCATCACTTTCCCTTCCAATTTCCTGACGATTGCACCAGCCTGCAGTGTGAAAGACACGGTAGCTTATGGTGTAAGAGACAGCTCCGTCTGGGTGACGGTGATGTTCAACTTTGATCGCTTTGTGGCTATTTGCTGCCAAAAATTGAAAACGAAATATTGCACAGAGCGAACGGCGGATTTTGTGATCGGAACGGTTACTGCCCTGAGCTGTTTCAAAAATATATTTCTCTATTTTGGATTTGAACCTCCACATAAAACCGAGCCCTCACCGTGCAAAATCAAGTCAACATATTATACCTCACCTGGCTGGGTAGCATATGACTGGATCGATAGCATTTTAGTCCCTTGTCTGCCATTTGTTCTAATTTTGCTACTCAATTTCCTCACCATCAGGCATATTTTAAGGGTCATTAGAATCCGCAGGAGACTCCAGGGCGGTGGGAACAGTCAGAGACAGAGCGACCCGGAGACGGACAGCCGCAGGAAGTCTATCGTCCTGCTCCTCAGTATATCGGGTATCTTCATCCTCTTGTGGCTGCTGGTAGTGATAACTTTCCTCTATATTCGCATTGCCGGTGTCTCTTACTTTTCAGGTTCCAATTTCAGTGACTCAATTTTACCTCTGCAAGAAACCGGGCATGCGCTTCAGTTCTTGTGTTCCTGCGTGAACCCATTCATTTATGCAGGGACACAGATTAAGATCAGAGACGAGATAAAGGTGGGGCTGAAATATCCACTGACTCTCATTAATAAATTACTAAAATGAATAGATTTTATTCTTTGGGAACAGTTTATGTTGCAAACCGCCCTCATCTTGTTCTCTGTCATCTCACATGTTCAATCCTGGATCTGTGGAGTTATACAGGACGGAAACAGGCCCTTCGGCCCAACTCATCCATGCTGACCAAGTTGCCCAATTGATCCAGTCCCATTGCGTGCATTTGCCCCATATCCCTCTCACCTTTCCTATCCAATGCACCTGTCCACATGTCTCTTAAAAGATGTGATGCTTCCCACCTCGACCACTTCCTCCATCAGCTCGATCCACACACTCACTGCCCTCTGTCCTCGCTCTTGGGTCCACGCTGTGTTGTGATGGCGTCTGGTTCCTTCCTCCTTTATGTTCATCTTGTTCTCTACCATCTTGCCTGCTCTGTCATATAGTCATTGAGTTACACAGCACGGAAACAGGTCCTTCGGCTCACCAACTCCATGCTGATCATCAAGCAGCATTTACACTAATCCTTGTATTATTCTGCCCACATTCCCATTATCTCCCCCCAGATTCTACCGCTCACCTACATACTCGGGGCAATTTACTGCAGCCAATTAACCAACCAACCTGCACGACTTTGGGAAGTGGGACGAAAGCTATGCGGTCACGGGGGAACGTGCAAACTCCACACAGACAGCAACGGAGGTCAGGATCGAACCTGGGACTTCGGAGCTGTGAGGCAGTGGCACTACCTGCTGTACCACTGTGCTGCACACTTGCAACAGGTTAGATGAATTAGCAGTACCAAGAGGGGCTGGTCTACTGGACATTACAGAGGTCTGGTCACAAGGAAAGGAGCTGAATATCGCGGAGTATTTATCGGTGTTACAGAGCGGTCGGCAGATTCACCAACAGGAAGGAGCAGGATCGGTCTGATAACACAACGGCATCAGGACACTGGTAAGAAATGAACATGAAGTGTCAGTAAGTGGAATCGTTTTTGGGGTTGTTAGGAAGGACAGAAAGAAACCTTTTAGTCCCCCTGTTGGACAGAGAAAGAAGAAAATCGGGGATGAAAACTCGGGTAGAGCAATCATCATGGGCTCATCCTCGACTGTTCATTTCCCTCCACAGATGCTGCTCGACCCACAGAATTCCTCCAGCAGTTTGTGTGTTGCTCCACATTCCAGCATCTGCAGTCTGCTGTGTCTCCTGTGTTAACTCTTTGTTGGCTGCGAAATCAAATTGGCAGATGTGGCCTTGAGGATGTAAGTTCATTGAATGCCGGCGAGACGGGTTCCTTGAACACTATGTTGGAGGTGCAATCAGAGGCAGGATACTTAACAAAACTCAAAATAAAGAAACTGCAGATGTTGTAATTCTGAAATAAAAGCAGAAAATGCTGGAAACACTCGGGTCAGACAGCGTCTGTGGGAAGTGAAAGAGTTCACGTTTTACATCAAAGGTCTCTTTGTCAGAACTGTGGGAGGGTGGGAATGGGTGCTTGACTCCATCCCACTGCCATAATCCAGGCCTGTCTTTCCCCCACTACTGGAGGCAATTAAAGGTTAACGTTAGATCAACAGAGGGTTATGGGACAAACGTGGGCAAATGGGACTAATTAGATGGGCATCTGGGTCAGCATGGAAGAACTGTGCTGAAGGGCCTGTTTCCGTGCTCTCTCACTCTCTGCCTCACTTCCTGATGAAGAAGAACTTGAAAAGGCCACACACTACCTTAAAAAATAATGAGACCTCAGGAGCAGACAGCAATCCCACTGAAGTTCTGAACCTCAACTGTCCCACGTTGAACTCATGAGTAACCTCAACACTCACAGACCAGAAGTGGTGGTAAGTCAATGTCAATCCTCAGGGACCAGACTGCTTTTAATACATTGAATAAAGACTTTCCTGGCCAAGGCAGGTGGGACTGCAGTCAATGCAGTGTCAGATTACAACATCCCAGGTTATTGCTGTGTGTGTTGGTCATTACAAAGCCTGAGGGACCCTGGTGGCTCCCGTGAGAACTGGCAGCTGGAGCCTGGTCACAAACATGGGCAGATGTGCAGACAGAAGGTAACCAGGATGGGAGCCAGGTGTGTGGACAGAGCGGTTTGGGAATGGGGCCAGGTGTGTGGAGTCTGGCTGGGTAAAGAGCCAGGTGTGCCGAAAACCCATGGATGGGAACGGGCCAGGTGTGCAGAGGGAATGGGAGCAGGTGTGTGAACAGAGTCCGGCTGGGAACGGGGAGAGATGTGGGGATGGAGTGTATTGGGAATGGGGCCGAGTGTGTGGCTGGGAGTGTGGGCAGGAATTTCCAGAGGGAGTGGGATGTGTGGGATGGTGGGAAGAGGTGCAGCATTGGAGAGGAAACTCTCAGTCACAAGATGTTACGAGCCAGGTTGCTGCTTGATGAGTTTCCCTTTAAGGCACCTGGACGGTGGGTGTGTGATTGCTACAAGTGGGAGAGGGAAAGAATGTCTATAACTGGAATAATATAAGTGTCTGAAGGCCGATTCACTAACGTGCTGGCAACTGCACAGACTGAGAGAGAGAGGGAGAGAGGTGTAAAGGTTGGGGAGCACTGACTGCCGGTCTCTGTACCTACGAGGTGAAGCACAATTGTTGTGACTGTCACAAGACATCCACACATGACTTGTGGAGCGACCTGTGGAGTCCACTTGTCGTTAACCTGTACAGGAAAGCAGGTCCATCTGTAGGCGGCCACGTATCGAGTGCCCGCTGTGTGGGCAGATATCTCTGACTAAAAGCAACAGAAGTACTTTGGTGATTGAGGTGTCATATAGTTCCATCGTGGAACTTGTGGAATTCGTAAACTGCTCTCTATATTCTGTCTCCATTCTACTGTGGTTTCAGAAGCCTTTGCTCATCATTTTGCTTCATGACTCACTGAACTGAACTTTGAGAACTGATCCTAGACTTGGGGTTTGGGAACTTGCCACACACACACACTTCGGTTTATTTTAGGATCAATATTTAATATCTATTGTTTTTATTTTTCTTATTATTACAAGTAGTTATTAATAAATAGATTCTAACATTTATACATGGCTCGTTGGGTTTCTATTGTTGCTGGTAAGTACACAATTGGGGGCTGGTCCGGGATCGAACTCAAGACTGATATGAGAGGTCTGGGTTTGAAAGAAAATTTGGGGCTTATTGAACGATTGATTGTTGATCTGCCTGATAAATTTCTTTTGATTGGCTTGTGTGTGTGGAAACCAGCAGCAATGGACGTTGATCCATTTTTGACTCGCCGACTCCTGAGATATTGCTGTGGTTGAAGAAGGACGAGTTGTTGAGCATTGCTAAAAAGTTAAAAATTGCAGCAGTAAAGCTGTCTATGAAAAAACGCAGCAACAGCATGAGTTAGAAATGAATCGTGGGGGTTATGTTTCTGGTCTTGGTGGTAATTTTATGGTCAGCAGGGAGGTTTGGTTAGTCCCTTCATTTGAGGAGGATCAGGTTGATCAGTATTTTCAACATTTTTAAAGAGTTGCTCGGTGTTCAAAGTGGCCACTTGATAGTTGGTCTCTTATGTTACAAAGTGAGATTAAAGGTAAAGCTCACAAGCTTATTCTGCCCTATCTGTTCATGAGGCAGCTGACTATGAGAAAGTAAAACAGGCTGTGCTTAAAGCCTATGAATTGGTTCCTGAAGCTTACAGGCAAAAGTTTAGGGATCTGAAGAAATCTGTGGACCAGACTTACATGGAATTTGCTAATGAAAGAGTGTATCTGAACGATGTGCACGTCTAAGAATGTAAATGAGGATTATGATAGGCTGAAAGAGTTGATTTTAGTGGAAGAATTCCAAAGGTGTGTCCAGAGTGACTTAAAAACAGATTTAAATGAGAAGGAGGTGGCAACTTTGCAAGAAAATGCGAGGTTAGCAGATGAGTTTGCTTTAACCTATAAGTCTAAGTGGGGACAAACTAAAACCTTCCAAAGGAGTTATGGGGATAATCCAGGTAAACCGTAAATTAAATTGGGATGTAGTACAAAGGGGAAGGATGTTCAGAAGCAAGTATCGGATAAACCTGCTGAACGTACTTGTTGTTATTGTAAGAAACCTGACCATGTGATAGCTAATTGTTCCCTCCTGAAGAAAAAGAAAGAAAAGGAGGCAGTGCCAAACGCTTGTTTGCAAGTAGTTGAAACTGCCAAAAACCAAAAGGGTTCTGGACATGCTGATAAATCTCAGTCCTTGCCAGAGACAAATGCTAATATGTCAGATGGAGTGAGGGATGAATTTTGTTCTTTTGTGCCTGAGGGTTTTATTGTAGTGAAAGATGGGTCACCCCTGGTGCCACTGAAAACCTTAGAGATACTGGGTTTCCCAGTCCCTCTTGTTAGACAGTGTTTTAAAGTTTGGTGATGAGACTGCCACAAGTGAGGTAAACCTAGTGCGAGGCATTACAGCTGAGAAGGTGTCTGTCCCTCTGCACAAGGTAATTTTGAAGTCAGAGTTAGTAGAAGGACCTATTAAGATAGGACTACGACCTAGTTTACCAGTGGAAGGAGTTTCTTTGTTATTAAGGAATGACCTCGCAGGTGGTAAAGTTGTCCCTGTGGTACAGCTAACGACCAAACCAATCATCAATGAGTCTAAGATCGATTCAGATGTTCATCCATCCAGTGAAGTGACTTGAGCTAGGGCTAAGGAATTGGCCAATGTGAATGATCTGTGCAGCCTGATGTCGTTCCCCTTGACAGCCCAAAACAGGATTCAAGTTACAATGACTTGTCAGAGACTTTTCCTCTTCACTTGAGGATCAAAATCCTTGTGCTGTGTCCGAGTGTAAAGATTTGTCTCTATCCAGAAAGAGTTATGATAGAGCAGACGAAAGACCCTGAGCTCACTGTGTTGAGAGAAAAAGCTGTCTCCAGTGAGGAGATTGAGAAAGTGCCAGTTGGATATTATTTTGAAAATGGAGTGTTAATGAGGAAGTGGCAGATATCTCTGACTAAAAGCAACGGAGTTCTTCGGCGTTTGTAGTGTCATTAGTTCCATCGTGGAACTTGTGGAATTCGTAAACTGCTCTCTATATTCTCTCTCCATTCTCCTGTGGTTTTCAGAAGCCTTTGCTCATCGTTTTGCTTCATGAGTTGCTGAACTGAACTTTGAGAGCTGTTCCTAGACTTGGGGTTTGGGTATTTGCCACACACAACACACACACACACACACACACACACACACACACACACACACACACACACACACACACACTTCGGTTTATTTTGGGGTCAATGTCTAGTTTCTAACGTTAGTTATTAATAAATAGATTCTAACATTTATACATGGTTCCTTGGTATTAAGACTAATGAAAAGTTCCCTTATACAATGAGATGGACTCTGACCTCACGATCTACCTTGTTGTGACCTTGCACCTTATTGCACTGCACTTTCTCTGTAGCTGTGACACTTTACTCTGTACTGTTATTGTTTTTACCTGTACTACATCAATGCTCCCTGTACTAACCCAATGTAACTGCACTGTGTAATGAATTGACCTGTACGATCGGTGTATAAGACAAGACCTCGGGTCAAGTTCCAATAATAAACCAATACCAATACCAATATTGTTGTTGGTACGTAACACAGAATGCATGAGTCAGTCAGACAGCGAGGGAGACTCTGTGTGTGTGTTTCATTCCCTCTCACACACGTGCACGACCACACTGATTGCAAACTGCAATCCTTAAAATTCCCCGTTTTATTCCCACTCTCTGCTTTCCTGTTCCGAAAACTCACAAATCCCACAAACCCAAATTTTGAATAATTAAACCCTCAAATAACAGTGTTTTGTAAACCCACTGTCTACGTTTATCTACCCAGCCAATTACAGCTGCAAAATATTCCAATAGTTTTGGCAAACACAATTTCCATTTTTAAAATGTGTTTTGATTCCCCATTCGTATTCTGATTTTCCACATACCCTGTCAGACCCAATTTGTAGCATGAGGTTCCAGCAATTTCCCCTCACACTGATGTCAGACTATTAGTGAACAACTTCCTTTTCCTTTCTCTATTTTCTTCAATAACGAGATGCGTCGGTCACCTTTCAGTCTGAAGAGACGGTCTACGGTTGATGGAAGGTTATAACGATTGGAATCATCGTCTGCGTAAGAGATCTCTGTGAACTCCCTGGATATCGCCATCAAGCCCAGGAAGATTCATCGACTTTCATTCCAATTGTTCTTGTCTTAATATTTCAAAAAGCCCAATTTCTTAGAATCCCTCACTCTGAAATCGATCCGTGGTTTCCCTGCATTTTCCAACATGTTTTTGTGTCTTCTGTCATTATATAATTACAAAGCCTTTGCTTAATTTCTTGACCATTTTCATCGTCCATGTATAATTCTCCTGTCTGCCTGTACGGGACCCACATTTAATGTTGCTGATCTCTACATTTTGCACACCTGTTGGACAATTTATTTTCCTCACCCTGTTGTTTACTCTCATATTTTACTTCCTCTCTCCATCAATTCCCTCACACGTTTCCAGAATCCTCCCTATCCTCAAGCTCACGGCTGTTTTTAATCAATAATCATGTCTTCTTTCATTCTCCCTTTCACTTTTGTTATCTGCGGTCACTCTGTGTGTCCCGTCCCAATTCATTCCAAAGTGATATTTATTACATTATGAATCGTGTGGCTAGAGTGTCTGCCATGCTGATACAGGGAGTCCGAGCAGGAAATACAGAGGGGGAAGGTGACTGTGGGGGAACAAGGAGCGCATGAGAGAGAGAGATGAAATGAGAGAAGCAAAATAAAAGAATGGGACACAGAGAGAGAAAGAGCAGGTGGGGAGGTGTGATAAAGATGGAAGGAACCAAACATGAAGGAGACCAGCAGTCACAGATGAAGAGAAAGGCACCAAGAGAGAAAGTAGAAACAGAGAGAATATGACAGAGGGCAGGCACCAAAACAAAGGTTTTTGCAGACAAGATGGAGAAAGAAACACTGGAATGTGCAAAAGCAGATACACACCCACCACAATATTGGCAGGCAGGGATGGGCAACACACTCTGAGAGAGAGAGTGTTTGAAAGTGAGTGAGAGACACACAGCAACAGTGAAATAGGAAATCAGACAAACGCGCGCACACACACACACACACACACACACACACACACACACACACACACACACACACACACACACACACACCCTGACTGGACAGAAGAGGAGCAAAAATAGCAACAGATAAGGAGAGAGTGAGGCAACGAGACATGAAAGCCAGTGTGTCTGTCTGAGAGAGGGAGAAAAAGCTCTCACCAATGCAGTGTTGGTTTGTACTTGAAGGGAAACAACAGACATCTTCCAATGTCACTGATTCACCTGCATGAAGTTGTAACTTAGACTGAGATTAAGCTGGCCAGAGGTCGCGAGTCTCTTTTTGTCCCCCAAAGAAATTAGTGAGTTTAAAACTAAATTTGCTCTGCTTTATATCACTTTGTGAACAATTTATCCAAAGCAATAACTCACATGATGATGAATCCTTTAAATGGTGCCGTTATTATTGTTTCAAGTGAAAAAGTTGATAAAAATCTGCCAGAAAATCATTTACTGGGGAAGTTAATAACCCGTGGATAATCTTTTGCTGGCGGTGTGTTCATCCCAACACAGAAGTTTGTGTTCCATACTAAATTTCCATTGACCTGATAAAGCCATATTTTACTTTGAGTTGTGTTTTTATAAATATATCTTCATGTGCATGAATCTAAAATAGTTTTTAGTAACATATCACTGATCGATTTCATTGGGAACTAATATAAACTTTGGAAAAAGTACTTTTCAAAGCTTGTGTTTTTTTTCATGTCTTGGTATCTCAATGTAATTCATGACAACCTTTGTAGAAGTGTTTGATTCACATTAGGAGAAACACGTACTGCATTGATAGGAAGCCATCCTGTTCATGCTTAGAAAAAGGTAAATAAATCAGTCTCTTCCACACCTGACTTGGCATGGTGGTCAACGTGAAACTGTGAGAATGACTTTAATTGAAGCTGTATTGCTGCTTGCTTGAATGCCATAAAGGGAAGCCAGTTTATACATTTAGAATGAGCTTTGTCAGGTGATGGGGTGTACACTCTGATAGACCCCACCAATGAATTTAAAGTGCTTCATTCTGAATTTCCAGTTACCATTTTGAAATTGTGACCTTTTTACCCACACCTCAGAATTACAATGTGATTCATTATAAACTTTGGTGTCAGAGTTTGATCCATTTCAGCACAGTTATGTTTCCTGGATTAAGAGGATGCTTCATCAGATTAATAAATTTAATTCAGGTAAATGCAAGCTGTTGCTTGTGGTAGCTCAATGTAATTCATTACAACCTTTGGTATCAAAGTTTGATTCACTTCAAGAAATCCACGTGCTACATTGACAGGAAGTCCTCCTGTTCATACTTAGCAAAAAGCAGATAAATCAGTATCTTTCATCCCTGACTTGGCATTGCTGATCAAAGTGAAGTTGTGATAATGACTTTATATTGAAACAGTATTGCTGCTTGCTTGAATCTACACAGATTATAACATGAGATATCACAAATCCGTTGATGGTGAGTCATCCCTTACAATAAGCTTCCTCATTGAAGGAGATTGCATAAAGGGAAACCATTCTATACATTGAGATCAAGCTTTGTCGGAGATGGGGTGGTACACTCTGATAGACCCCACCAAAAAATCATGAGGGAATTTAAATAAGGTCAATAGCTTGTTCCGCAGGGTAGAGGAGTCCAAAACTAGAGGGCATAGGTTTAAAGTGATAAGGAAGTGATTTAAAAGGGATTGGGGAGGAGCTTTTTCACACAGAGTGTGGTCCGCGTATGGAATGAGCCGTCGGAGGAAGGGGTAGAGGTGGGTACATTTAAAAGACTTTTGGACAGGTACATGGACAGGAAAGGTTTAGAGGGATGTGGGCCAAATGTACACAAATGGTATTACCTCAGGTAGACAACGTGGTCAGCATGGACGAGTGGGGCCAAAGGGCCTGTTTTCTGTGCTGTACAGCTGCTATGACACTCCTGCTCATGGTAGACAAGACACATCAGCTGGACTCACATTTACATTCCAGGAAAGAGTTTACATGCATTGTTCTTCATTATCCCTCGCATATTTTTTTTCCAGAATCCATTGACAAAAACATTAGAATGAATTACGATACGTCAGTTAGAGAGCCACCAATAGTTGCTGAGCATTAATGTGACTTACTGTCCTGCCCGACCTCATGCAACAAAGTGAACGTTTTGCAGGGTAATTTACAATGAAGGAGGCTCAACTACTCAACGTTCAAGTGATTTCCTTTGAGCACAGTGGAGAAGGCTGCAGACAGCACAATGTGTGGAGGTGCACTGGTTGTTCCACGTTTCACTACACACAGAATTAACTCCTGAAGTTGCCGTCAGTTTGATGGTGAATGGAAGTCAACACCAACAGTTCTGCCATCTTAGAATCAGAAAATCCAGAACTTCAACACTCACAATCTGCTGAGTCTCCACAGTCCCTGACATTTAATCAATCCTTCTTTAGTTTTACACCAGCTCCCTGTTCGCATGCTGATCAACACTCTTTATTACACAAACCAAGCTTCCTTCATCTATCGGTTACCCAAGTATTCCAATAAATATTTATTTGAATCCTTGAACTGTTTCCACCATAGTTCTTGTTCATCTGATGCTTCCTGCAGCCCAGACCTGGGACCAGTGAAGTTATCGTATGAAAGGCCATGGTTGTCAGGTGACAGTGACAACACTGACCCCTCTAGTCAGATGGTAGCATTGCTCATTGGGTCAGAAGTGACACTACTGTCAATCAAAATTTGGCTCGACCCCACCCATCAGGTGCAAGCATGAGGATTGGCCTTGGAGAGTACCATTGTTCCTGGGTCTGGCTGACCATTGGCCTTGGTAAACACCTTTGTCTTTGACCCCCAAACCACTGGCCTGTTTCAATTACCTGAGCTCGATCCACCCAGCTGTCTAGCCCTATAAAAGATGCTGCACGTGTGTAACCCTTGGTCTTTGCCGATTACGGCCGGGGTCGAGACCACAGGTGAGGGTGCACTTCCACAGGGGTCTAGGAGCGTCCTGAGTAGATTCCCAGTAGCACAGAGCCGTTGTTTGTCCAGGTTTAGGGGGTTCAGACAACGTATTTGTCTGTTCCCTGACCATTTGTACTAGTTTGCTGTGTGTATTTGTGCGTGTGTGTGTGTGTGTGTGTGTATGTGTGTGTTTGCACTTCACACCTGTTGCAACTCCCCTCACGTTTCGCGATCACCCGAGTGTGTGTGCGAGTGTGAATTTGTTCCTTTCCATTCTGTTCCTGCATCTGTCTTTGCAAATAAAATTCTCCTTTTTAACGTACAAAGACTTTGCGTCCAAATACCTCTATCTTTGGAATCCAAAATAACCTTTCTCATAACATAAGTGCCGACCATTCTACCCACCACGGGAGTTCTCCGCCGTCATCCTGACTGCAGTCTACATCTCACCTCAGGCAGACATCAAGCTGGCACTTGAGGAACTGAGTGCTGTAATCAACAAGAACGAAGGGGCGTACCCCGACGCCTGTCATATCGTGGCGGGAGACTTTAATCAGATGAGATTGAAGAAGTCTCTACCGAACTACTATCAACACATCACCTGCAACACCAGAGGACTCAACACACTCGACCACTGCTGTACCACCGTCAAGAACGCCGACCGCTCCATCCCTCGCCCGCACTTTGGTAAATCCGACCACCTGGCTGTGCTTCTTCTGCCTGCGTACAGAGAGAGACTGAAGAGCGCGGCACCGGTGAAGAGGACGATGAAGAGCTGGACGGCAGAGGCGGAGAAGCAAATATGGGATTGCTTGGACCGCGTTCGTGGGATTGACAGCGGACCTAAATGAATCTGCCACAGTCATCACCGACTTCATAAGGACATGCGTGGTCGAGTGTGTACCCACAAAAACATTCCCAATCTTCCCCAACCAGATGCCCTGGATGAACCAGGAAATTCGTAACCTGCTGAGCGCGAGATCTGTGGTGTTTGGGGCTGATGACCCAGAGTCATATAAGAAATCCACGTCCGACCTGGACTTGATTCCAGAGATGAGAGGCAAGCTGACAAGGAGAGAGTGAGTTGCTTGGGGCTGTACTCACTGGAATTCAGATGAATGAGAGGGGATCTTGTAGAAACATATAAAATTATGAAAAAGATGGATAAGACAGAGGCAGGAAAGTTGTTTCCACTGGGAGGTGAGACTAGAACTAAGGGACAAAGCCTCAAGATCTGGGGAATAGATTTAGGACGGAGATGAGGGAAAGCTGCTTTTCCGAGAGAGCAGTGAATCTGTGGAATTCTCTGCCCAGGGAAGCAGCGGACACTACCTCATTAAATATATTTAATACCCAGTTAGATAGATTTTTGCATAGAAGGGGAATGAAGGGCTATGGGGAAAAAGCAGGTTGGTGGAGCTGAGTCCACGGCCAGATCAGCCGTGACCTTGATGAATGGCGGAGCAGGCTCGACGGGCCAGACGGCCGACTCCTGCTCCTATTTCTTACGTTCCAGTGACTCACCAACAAAGGAGTTGCGATGTGTCCTATTGTAATCTGTGTAGAATTAAGCAAACAGCAAGAATCCTTCAATTTAAAGTAACTTTTCATGTTTTATTGTCAATAACTTTTTGTTCCAGGTTGCTGTGTTCAATGGGCTAAAGATCGTTTTCACCAATTCCACCCACCCTTTAAAACTGTCCTTACTTTTCTTGGAAGAAATGGAAGCAGGGTTACACATTATACACATTTATTCATCAAAACAATTATTGACATCAGCTGCTTTTAGTTGCTTGTTTCAATTAAAGTAATTAGCAAAAACACAAACGTGCATTCTTAGTCTGCTCCCTGGTGACTGGTATTGGATATAAATGTAATGGATTGTGAATGTAGTGTATTGTGTGCTCAAAGTTTTCAAAAGCAATGCATGGAGCTACAAAAATCTTGGGGTTGGCCATTTGCTATTCCATCATTGCAGTCATCGGCATTCCTGGTAAAGTATTGGTGTTAATTATCAATCTGCAAAATGCTGTGAAATGTTGCATCACTGCTGTGTTTACTGGGATTGTTGCTTTCTGTCAATTGTAGATTTTTACCCCTTTGCTATTCTCCCAGTATCATTCATAACCTTTAATTGTTTTCTCCCTTTGGTTGTACCTTTTGAATTAAACATTTTATTCCCTTTAAATGTTATTGTGCATTTCATCAAAATTAGAGGTACAGATTCTTCTTTGCAACTTGTAATCATCAATGGCTTTGATCCCTATTATATCATCTCTTCTCATTCTGATGGTAAACACCCAACTATAATGGAAGCAATTTCTTTTCTTCTGGCACTTGTATGAACAGTTTCAAATAAAGTTTGACACCAAATTTACATTAAGGAGTTTAAAACAGGATGAAGAGTGTTCAGAAAACAGCATGAGAATATTGAAATAGTGAAACTGAGGATCCAGTAAGTGTAGGATGGGTATTTGAACTGGAGATCTTGTGATTCAATGTACTGGCTGCAGAGAGGTGATGAAAGTGAATTTCTGGAGAGTGCAATGTGGAAGATCGGTCATTGATGAATCCAGATGGATGGGATTTTAGCTCCAATAAGTGGAGACAAGAGGAGGAGTGCATGCTGTCAGAGGGCTTGATATTGGTATTCTTTGTGAAGGGGAAAATTTGTGAGTTATCTGGTACTACGTGTAGATTGGACAAGCCAGATCACTGCTGGTGCATGTGGGGATTTAGTGAAGTGAAACACAGAACTGGTTTGGTGGATGAAGACGTGTATGTGAAAGGGACATCCGATGGAGCGCAGCTTTGCAGCAGTGATCTGTGATTTAACTGAGTTATGAAGATTTACAATGTTGGGCCAGTTGGTGCACTGTCTCTGTGCCAGTGGAAAAAGCCTCATCCCACTTTTCAGCACCATGTCTACAGCGCTCTTCAAATACACATCCAAATGTGGTTTAAATATGCATATATCGCTTTCGGGAAGTGAGTTCCAAACATCCATCTGGGTGTCTTCATATGAGGAGGGGTCGATGGCATTGTTCACCAGAGGGAGAAATATTGGATGGGGTGAAACTTGTAGAAACAAAGCTTTTTTCAGTGATCTGGAAGAGATGATGGACACGACGAAAACCAGTGGTGCTGACGGTGTTGAAGTTTTCAGTGTAAGAGAACATTCTTACTTTGTATTATTTCCACAGTGACAGATGATGCGGTAAGATCCAGTCAAAAGTATGTTGCAACATCACAGCGCAGTTAATAACAGGATAGAATTCTCAGTGGGGTAACTGTCTGTCAACTCAGTTTCAAGTTTCGAATTAATAAAAGTCCTGAATACCTTAAGGTACGAATTTATCTGAGTTCCACACTTTTAATTCTTTGTCAAACACACACAATCAAATAAAATATGCACCACACATCACATTCATTCACCACGCACAAAATATTCAGCACAAACAAAAAAGACACCGCATAATCACCACACCTACAAATACACATCACTCTCACACAACATAAAAGCAAATACACCTTTCTCACACTTGCATTTACACACAACCCCCCCCCCCAACACACACACACACACACCACACAAAATAACTTACACACACTCACTCCCTCTGTCTTCCCTCTATTGCAGCTAACTTGGCCGTGATTGGGGGTAATGTTCTGCAGACGATGTGGTCTCTCCAGATGTATCACTGTCTACCTGCTGTTGATGGCGGTGACGGATCTCCTGGTCATTATCACGGTGTGATATTAATACAGAATTGTTCCCCATGTACTTTCCCCTATCAATTTTCTGACCATCGTTCGGCCTGCATTCTGAATACGGGTGGCTTACGCTGTAAGAGACTGCTCGTCTGGGTGACGGTGATGTTCACCTTTGATCGCTTTGTGGCTATTTGCTGCAAAAATTGAAAATGAATACTTGCACGGAGCGAACGCGGCTGTGGTGATCGGAACGGCTACTGCCCTGAGCTGTTTCAAGAATGTATTTTACTATTTTGTCTCTGAAACTCCTCATAAAACTGAGCCCACACCGTGCAAAGTTAAGTCAGCATATTATACCTTGCCTGGCTGGATAGCATTTGACTGGATCGACAGCATTTTAACACCTTCTCTGCCATTCATTGTAATTTTTCTGCTCAATTTCCTCACCATCAGGCACATTTTAAGGGACATTAGAATCTGCAGAAGACTCCAGGGCGGCGGGAATAGTGAGAGACAGAGTAACCCAGAGGTGGACAGTCACAAGAAGTCTATCATCCTGCTCCTAAGTATCTCAGGTATCTTCATCCTCTTGTGGCTACTGGTACTGATAACTTCCCTCTACATTCGTAATATCGGCGTCAGTTACTTTTCAGGTTCCAAGTTCAGTGACTCAATATTCCCTCTGGAAGAAAGTGGGTATGAACTTCAGTTCTTGTGTTCCTGCGTGAACCCATTTATTTATACAGGGACACAGAGTAAGATCAGAGACGAGATAAAGCTGGGGCTGAAGTATCCACTGACTCTCATTAATAAATTAATAAAGTGAACAATTTTTATTGTTTGGGAACAGTTTGTTGCAAACTGCCATCATCTAGTTCTCTATCATATCACACGTTCAGTCCTATATTCACAGTTATACAGCATGGGAACAGACCTTTCTGCCCAACTCACCCATGCTGACCCATTTGCCTCACTGAGGCAGTCCAATTTGCCTACATTTGGCCCATATCCCTCTCAACCTGTCCAAATGTCTCTTAAATGTTGTAATTTTTTCCCACCTCTGCTGCTTCCTATGGCTGCTCGTTCCATGCACTCACCACACTCTGTCCTCACGCTAGGGTCCATGCTGCATTGTGATGACGCCTGGCTCCTTCCTGTTTCATGTTGGACAATTGTGTTAGAGAGTTACACAGCAGAGAGGCTCTTTGGCCGACCAACCCCATGCCAACCATCAAGCACCCATTTACACTAATCCCCATTTAATTCCCCACATTCCCATCATCTACTCCAAGATTCTGCCACGCACCTGCACACTCGGGGCAATTTACAGCAGCCAATTAACCTTCCAAGCTGCACTTCTTTGGGATGTGGGAGGAATCCCATGAGGTCACAGGGAGAACGTGCAAACTCCACACGGAGAGCGCCGGATATCAGGGATCGAACCTGGGTCTTTGGAGCGTGAGGTAGCAGAACTACCTGCTGTCCGACTGTGCCGCCCACTTGCAACATTAGATGAATTAGCAACACCAAGGGGGCTGGTTTACTGGACATTACAGAGGTCTGGTCACAAGGAAGTGAGCTGTTGGCAGTTCCACCAATAGGAAGGAGCAGGGTTCCTGATAACGCAGCCATCTGTTGTATCTACATGATCATTTCGCACTGAAATGGACTTTGTTCTTTTTATTCTGTGTACTTTCTTGTAAAACTTGTGTATAATTTATGTTTAATTCATGTTTCTCTTGTGAATGCTGCTTATCTGATGCTGTGTGTCTGTGATGCTGCTGCAAGAAAGGTTTTCATTGCCCTGTGCACACACGGACTTGTGCATTTGACAATAAACTCCACTGTCACGTTGACGTGAACCCATTTGGTCACACCCTATCAGAGATATTCCCATTGTCCCATCTATCCCACAGCCCACCTTCTCTGCAACTATTTTTTTTCCTCTCTTTCCCAGTTCAAAGGATATTCAGCCTGAAAAGTTAACCCTGTTCCCTCTCCACTCTGCCTGACAAGCTGAGTGTTTCCAGCATTTTCTGTGTTTGTTTCAGATTTGCAACATCTGCAGCATTTCAATGAGGAGACCGGTCCTGCGTTCTGTTGAGCTTAGAAGAATGGAAGCAGTTTGCATTACATTGCAGCCTACAAAATATTTACAGGCTTGACATACTGAATGCAGGATCCCCTCACCTCTTTATACCGGCTGTCTCCCTACTACACTCTCAGTCCTGGTGCAGGGTCTCGACCCAAAGGGTCAACAGTCCATTTCCCTCCTCAGTGGCTGCCTGACCTGCTGAGTTTCTCCAGCAGCTCACTTTTTGCTTCAGGTTCCAGCGGCTGCCGTCTCTTGTGTCTCCAGCACCACATCTAACTCCTGCTTGAATATCAAGTTCAGGCGAGTTTATTGTCAACTGCACAAGTACGGTGAGGTACAGGTACAATGAAAAACTTGCTTGCTGCAGCATCACAGGCACGTAGAGTAAGACAACACATCGAACAGAAATCGTACATGACGGTGAAGAAAAACAGTGCAAAGCCAGACATTAGTGCAAAACCCCACAATCAGAGACAAGTCCATGGCAGTGCAAGAGGTGGTCCACAGTGTTCCGTTGCTGAGGTAGGGTTAGGGGTGTGCAGGTTGGTTTAAGAACCTGATGGTTGCAGGAAAGTAGCTGTTCCTGAACCTGCTGGTGTGGTTTCATATATTTACTGATTCAGCCTCAGCTGCCTTCTTATAATTCCACAGGGCAAAGAGATTTCTACTCAGATCAGTGCTAAGTGACTTGTCCCTTATCCTCAGGCAGTGACCTCCGGTTCTGGACTTCCTCACTGTTGGAAACATCCTTCCCGCATCTAATCTGTCCGGTCCTGTCAGGGTTTTAAAGTTTCAATGAGATTCCACTTCAGTGATCTAAACTTCGGCGAATATACGCCCAACTTTCTCAATCTCTCTTCATACATCAGTCCTGGAATCAACCTGGTGAACCTTCGCTGCTCTCCCGCCATAGCAAGTACATCCTGCCTCAGATCAGGAGACCAAAACTTCACACAGTACTCAAGGTGTGGTCTCACCACAGCCCTGTATAATTGCAGCAAGGCATCCCTGCTCCTGTGCTCAACTCGGTTTTGAAGCCCAACACACCATTTGCCTTCTTAACTGCCTGTTGCATCTTCCAGTGACTGGTGCACCCAGACCTTGCTGCCTCTACACCTTTCCCAATCTCTCATTTTTCAGATAATAATCTGCCTTTATCTTTTGGCCACCAAAGTGAGTAACCCCACATTTCCCCACGTTATACTGCATCAGCCATGCATTTCCCCACCCTCTCAACCTGTGTAAATCACACTGGAGTTTCTCTGCACCATCTTCACAGCTCAAACTCCCACCCAGTTTTGTGTCATATGCAGATGTGGAGATATTGCATTTAAACTTCCATTTAAATCATGAAGATATATTGTGAATAGTTGATGTCCCAAGCGCTGAATCCTGTGATAACCCACGTCACTGCTGCCACTGGAAAAAAAACACCTGTTTATTCTTCCTTTAGTTCCGTCTAAATCTCTAACCCCTTGCCTTTGACCTTTGCCCTCTGGTTACAGAAATGTCTGCTGAGGGAAAAGTCACAGAGCTGCACAGGATGGAAACAGGCCCTTTGGCCCAACTTGTCCATACTGTCCAGGTTCCCCAACTGAGCTAATTGGATTTTCCTCCAGTTGGCCCATCAAAACATTGTCTGTCCGTGCACCTGTCCAAATGTCTTTTAAATATCCTCATTGCACCCACCTCTGCCACTTCCCCTGGCAGCTTGTTCCATTTGTATCACCCTCTGTGTGAAACAGTTACCCCTCAGGAGATCCTTCTATTCCTCAGTACTTCCCATTCATCATGTATGTTGTAGTCTCATCAGCCTCTCAAATTGTATCACTGCACACTTTTCAAGATTAAATTCCATCTGCCATTTCTCTGCCCTTCTCATCATCTCCTCCATGTCGTTCTGCAGCTGAAGACGACCCTCTTCACTGCCAACACCACCACAAATTCTCACCCCATCTGTGACTGTACGAATCATAGCATCCAACAGACACTATCACTGGGCAATTGATGACACCCACTCTGCCCCTCTCTGATGAAGGTCCACTAACGACAACTCTCTGTTGGGTACAGGCCTCACAGACACTGAAGCTCACAGGACCACAGTCTCCGAGACGGTGATTCTTAGCGGGTTCACGGTTCAACAGATACTGGCTTACAGGTCCCACAGGCACCAACCTTCATCACGATACGCCAGGGCCCCTGTCTCCTTCGTACTTCCGAGGGTCTGACAATTCCATATGCACATCCGAGCCTTATCAGTCCTCCTGAAATGCCTACCCTTGCAGTGTTCAGGAGTACATTCCATCCACCTTTTCTCTGGAGACACAAGAGATACTGCAGATGCTGGAAGCTGGAGCAAAACACAAACTGCTGGAGGAATCAGCGGGTCAGGCAGCATCTGTGGAGGCAAAGGGATTGTCGACGTCTCAGCTCGAGATCAGGATTGGTGCAGGGTCTCATCCTGAAACATTAACTGTCTATTTGCCTCCACAAATGCTGCCTGACCAGCTTCTCAGAGTTCTCCTGGCAGTTGGAGGCAGTGTCTGTTATCAGTTGCTAACAGCAGGGTGTGGGACATGCCTGCAAGGTCAGGCTGTTGGTGGAGCAACAAAATGACCCAATGTGTCAGTTGATTTGCAGAAATGGAGGTTCCAATACAGTCAGAATAGAAAGAGCAAGTTACTTCAAGTCAAGCTATTCAATATCGAGTCAGAAAGCTACAACGTGCCCAGAGGGAAGGTGAGACATTGTTCCTCAGGTTTGAATTGGAACTCACTGTAACAGTGCAGGAGAACAGAGATGGATATGCCTGGGGTGACTGCACAATGTTCAACTCTTCAGCAGATGCAGCCTTCCTGCAGGAAGACCTGGACAACATTCAGCCGTGGGCTGATAAGCAGCAAGTAACATTCACACCACAGAAGGGCCAGGCAATGAGCATCTCCAACAAAAGAGTCTGACTGCCTCCCCTTGACATTCAATGGCATTACCACTGCCGAGTCCCTCCACCAACAACGTCCTGGGGGGTGGGGGTCACCATTGACACTGTGGGACCAGTTGGAAACTCAGTTGGACCAACCACATGGCCACTGGAGCAGGTCAGAGTCTGGGGATCCTGCAATGTGTTTCTCACTTCCTGACGTCTCAGAACTTTCCCACCAGTCACGGGGCAAAATTCAGGCTGAAAGCACGTTGCACCAGGCTCAAGGACAGCTTCTATCCCGCTCTTATAAGACTATTGAACGGTACCCTGGTATGATGAGATGGACCTTTGACCTTACAATCTACCTCGTTATGACCTTGCAGCTATTGTCCAACAGCACTGCACTTTCTCTGAAGCCATTACACTTTATTCGGCATTCTGTTAGTGTTTTGCCTTGTACTTCCTTGATGAAACGAGGAATGAATTGATCTGTATGAACGGTATGCAAGACAGATTTTCACCGTAGCTTGGTACTTGTGACAATACTAAATCAATTCCAATTCTAAAAAAGTTGTAAGCACCAAATTCCTGGGTGTTAAAATACCGGATGAGTTGACCTTGGCCCTGCACAGAGATGCAATCACAAGGAAGGGAGTGCCAGCGTCTTTACTGTCTTAGGACCTTAAGGAGGTTCAGCTTGTCACTGAAACGCTAACAAACATCTGCAGATGTATGTTGAGAGTATCCTGACTGGTAGCATCATTGTCTGGTACGGCAATTCGAATGCACAGGAACTTAATAAGCTGCAGAGAGTAGTGGACACTGACCAATTCATCACTCCCACATCCTCTCCCCACCATCAGGAGTATCTACAGGAGGTGCTGCCTCAAGAAGGCATCATCCATCACCAAAGATCCCCACCATCTGGGCCATGCCATCTTCTCGCAGCTCCCATCGGGCAGGAGGTAGAGAAGCCTGAAGTCCCACATCACAGGTTCAGGAACAGTGACTTCCCCTCAACCATTCAGTTCTTCAACCAACTCGTTATTCAACAAACCAACACAAC